>NC_081176.1:3010263-3299868 GCF_012432095.1 Onychostoma macrolepis
TACAGATCATGTTGTGTATTTCTTTGCTATAGCAGGAATATGTGTTGGTGTTCTGCTGGTCGTTGCAGGTGAGAATCTGTGGTTGTTTGTTTTCTGGTTTTGTGATGTGATTTCATTTAGTCATTACAAAGACACCAGTATAAGTATATTTAGTATAGAACTTATATTATATATAAGTATATTTTTAATTGCAAGTTCGAAATTTTGTTTCAAATCACATGCAGAAAGTCATGTGACAACCAAATTTTTTCTGAAAGGTTTGTGAGTATTTTAATCCCAAAGCATCGGACGCTGCATTTAGACATGATGCATTACTGTAGCACAGAAGATGACAATGAGATTCAGTTTATCAGGCTGAAGATTTGTTAAACTGAAGAGTATTTTGTAATGGTAACATCAATCCTTTTCATTTCTGTTCAATCTGTTTTCTTACAGGAGAATGGCATAGAAAATGTACCTATAAAATGAAATGTCCCGCATCCCTCATTAAATAATCTGGTATACTTCCCTTTTACACAGGAAGAGTTTTATTTACAGTATAATTCTGTCACAACTATGTAGCTTTCAGACAGTCATAAAGTGCTAATGAAATGCTTGCATCACAATGAGGACTTCCAATGTGATTGTGCATCATGGCGGGACCCTGGCTGTTTTGCATCCTCTAAAAAGTGAAGCTGACGTTTTCCTGGATTCAACTAACACTGGTAGTTATTCTAGCCCTGTTACGCATGGTGGTCACTACAGTGGACAGCTATTCAATAATCATTTGCTGCAACTGCATATGAGCTATTATAGCTGACACTATTGCATCGCTGTAGGCCGAAACCAAAAACTTTAAACCAAAAATATTCCTTTTCAATCTTGGTTGAAAAATTGCTAGGCAGGAATTTCTTCCCAAAATATGATGACCTAAAGGAATAATGTTTTATGTATATGCCCATGTACTGTATGTTCAAATATGTTTACATATGTAGCACTGTGGTCCTGTGGGGCACAACACTTGAATGACAATTGAACTGGATTGATTTGACACTTTTCACTATGATTTATTTTGTACAGTTTTGAAATGCACTAAAATACACTGGTGAAAATAGTGAAATAGTACAAGTAGCATGTAAATAGAGGATATATATAGGATAGTGGAGTCTGACTTGTCCTCATTATAATATTCTGAAGTTCTGTTCCACGCCATGCTGGTTTTGTCTGGCCAGAGGAGAACTGGCTCCCCGACTGAGCCTGGTTTTCTCTATTTCTGTCACTGATGGAGTTTTGGTTCTTTGCCATTGTTGCCTCTGGCTTGCTTAGTAGGGGACACTTCATTTCTTGCTATATCGTCAACTTGATTGCACAGATACTATCCTCTTGCATTATCAACACACTATTTTCCTGTTTAATATTGTAAATCTGCCTGTATTGTATAAAGCACTATATAAATAAAGGTAACTTGACTTGCTCCTGTGAGTGACTCCTCCACCTTCGTGTGGAAATAAATCATTGTAAATTGATTTTGTCTGTGCTGTTTGAGTTCCTGTGTTTTTTTTTTTGTTTG
Source organism: Onychostoma macrolepis (assembly GCF_012432095.1). NCBI lineage: Eukaryota > Metazoa > Chordata > Actinopteri > Cypriniformes > Cyprinidae > Onychostoma > Onychostoma macrolepis. The sequence continues at coordinate 3,011,813 of NC_081176.1, forward strand.
TTTTTTTGTTTGTTTTTTTGCATGGTAGTAAGCAAACGGTAAGTTTCACATTAGCAGGAATGGAAAAAGCCCTTCACCTGCATGCTAGGTTCACACCTCTACCATGCACTGTCAAATGCACATCAGACACTTATTAATAGGCACACTTGTGCACGTTGTTTATTTCAAGCAACAGATCAAATCACATGTCTGTATATATTTATAAGGCAGGGGGGTCCAATCCTGCTCCTGGAGGGCCACTGTCCTGCAGGGTTTAGTTGTGTTCTCAACTCTGCCCCTTGAGGTCCACTTTCCAGCAGAGTATAGTTCCAACCCTAATCAAACACTCCTGAACAAGCTCATCAACGTCTTCAGGATTACTAGAAAGTTACAGGAAGGTGAGTTTGATCAAGGTTTGAGCTACACTTTGCAGGAAAATGAACCTCGAGACCCAGAATTAAGAACCCCTGCCATAGCAGATTTTACTTTGATTCTCAAACTGGCACTTCCAGTGTGTATGTGTAAGTTTTATACCAATATCATGTATGTAAAATTGTGTACTTTTCCAGAATTTGTGCTGAGTTATACATACATGGCTGTGTGGATTCTCAACAATCCCAAAAATGTTACACAACTTGTAAACGTAAGAGATCACAAACCAAAACCAAAAAGCTCAGGGGTGCTCATCAGTGAAAGGGACAGAAAAGACTGAAGATTCATCTCATGCAGACAGGTGCATACTCCACGTGAGTGTCCTCTGTGGTTGTCTGTAAAAAACACCAATTGAGAACCGCTGATCTCCTCAGAGCAGAGGTCTAAAATTTGTAAATATGTGTCAGATCAGCACAGAAGCACATACAACTCATGCACACAACTCAGAAATAAAAATTAGCTTACTAGTTTTGGTGTAATTCGTTTGCAGAATGTAGGATCAGTGTACGTGATCTCTTCTTTGGGAGTTTGAACCGTTACATTAGCATCAACAGCACCTATAATATAATATAAACAAAACAATGTATTATAAACAAAGCTGCAATTTAACTACACCTTCACCTTTTATATAATGTACAGGCCTAATATTAACAACACTGTCTAAGTTTAAGTGGTGTGTGTATGTAGCACCATTTATACTTATTGCAATATAAGTGTAATTCAATGGAATTGTGAAACCCAATACTGCTTTCTGATACACTTGCCTTCAGTTTTTCTGTGTTTCCTGTAGATGCAGCAGATCCCGAATGCAGCTACAATCATCAGAGATCCAGCAGAAGCAACAGAAATCAACATGTGATGTGAAGTAGACTTTTCATCCAGTGCTGTAATCATAAAGAAGCGAATGCATCAGTCTGATCTACTAAAAAATACAGAGACCAGGTCAGTAAAAACACACACATATCAGCGCTGCTGTACCTGCACATGTGTGACAGAGTTGACTGATGTCCAGATGTGTGGTCTGGTTGCTGATGGGATTGTTGAGCACACAGCTGTAGGTGTTGTTATCCTGATATTCCACCTCCAGAGGTAGAGAGAGACTGATGCTGAGATCAGACACACTGATGCTGGACAATAAACTGTTTCCTTTGTACCAGGAGAGAGTCACATGACTCACATTCACCACTGAACACAACAATGAACAATTCTGCTGTGATGAAGATGATGATGATGAAGGACATTGTGAAGAGTTACTGCTGATGACAGGAACAGGCAGACGAGCTGAAAACATGAGAGAATACACAAATACGGATAAATCTAAGTTAGTGAGTGTGTTTGTCATCTCTGACACTGAAATCATTTAATCATGTAAGTGGTTGCAGTAAAATAAAACAAGAATATGTGAATGACAGGGCAAATGATCTCTACTCACCATAGACAGAAACACTGAATGTTTTTGGTATCAGTTTTGCTCCACTTAACTCTAGTTGATAGAGTCCAGCATGTTCAGTTCTGGTGTTTGTGATGGTCAGAGATCCAGTTTGATTGTCCAGCTTCAATATGTCTCTGAATCTCCCATCAGGACCATCATCATATGTGAAGAAGGTTTTAGTCTCTCTGTTGATTTTAGCTACGATAGATTTTTCGCCTCCAAAATACCACAGTATGTCTTCATCTTCATGTATTTCAATATCATGTATGTAAAATTGTGTACTTTTCCAGAATTTGTGCTGAGTTATACATACATGGCTGTGTGGATTCTCAACAATCCCAAAATGTTACACAACTTGTAAACGTAAGAGATCACAAACCAAAACCAAAAAGCTCAGGGGTGCTCATCAGTGAAAGGGACAGAAAAGACTGAAGATTCATCTCATGCAGACAGGTGCATACTCCACGTGAGTGTCCTCTGTGGTTGTCTGTAAAAACACCAATTGAGAACCGCTGATCTCCTCAGAGCAGAGGTCTAAAATTTGTAAATATGTGTCAGATCAGCACAGAAGCACATACAACTCATGCACACAACTCAGAAATAAAAATTAGCTTACTAGTTTTGGTGTAATTCGTTTGCAGAATGTAGGATCAGTGTACGTGATCTCTTCTTTGGGAGTTTGAACCGTTACATTAGCATCAACAGCACCTATAATATAATATAAACAAAACAATGTATTATAAACAAAGCTGCAATTTAACTACACCTTCACCTTTTATATAATGTACAGGCCTAATATTAACAACACTGTCTAAGTTTAAGTGGTGTGTGTATGTAGCACCATTTATACTTATTGCAATATAAGTGTAATTCAATGGAATTGTGAAACCCAATACTGCTTTCTGATACACTTGCCTTCAGTTTTTCTGTGTTTCCTGTAGATGCAGCAGATCCCGAATGCAGCTACAATCATCAGAGATCCAGCAGAAGCAGCAGAAATCAACATGTGATGTGAAGTAGACTTTTCATCCAGTGCTGTAATCATAAAGAAGCGAATGCATCAGTCTGATCTACTAAAAAATACAGAGACCAGGTCAGTAAAAACACACACATATCAGCGCTGCTGTACCTGCACATGTGTGACAGAGTTGACTGATGTCCAGATGTGTGGTCTGGTTGCTGATAGGATTGTTGAGCACACAGCTGTAGGTGTTTTTATCCTGATATTCCACCTCCAGAGGTAGAGAGAGACTGATGCTGAGATCAGACACACTGATGCTGGACAATAAACTGTTTCCTTTGTACCAGGAGAGAGTCACATGACTCACATTCACCACTGAACACAACAATGAACAATTCTGCTGTGATGAAGATGATGATGATGAAGGACATTGTGAAGAGTTACTGCTGATGACAGGAACAGGCAGACGAGCTGAAAACATGAGAGAATACACAAATACGGATAAATCTAAGTTAGTGAGTGTGTTTGTCATCTCTGACACTGAAATCATTTAATCATGTAAGTGGTTGCAGTAAAATAAAACAAGAATATGTGAATGACAGGGCAAATGATCTCTACTCACCATAGATGGAAACACTGAATGTTTTTGGTATCAGTTTTGCTCCACTTAACTCTAGTTGATAGAGTCCAGCATGTTCAGTTCTGGTGTTTGTGATGGTCAGAGATCCAGTTTGATTGTCCAGCTTCAATATGTCTCTGAATCTCCCATCAGGACCATCATCATATGTGAAGAAGGTTTTAGTCTCTGTTGATTTTAGCTACGATAGATTTTTCGCCTCCAAAATACCACAGTATGTCTTCATCTTCATGTATTTCAGTAGCATTAGTTTGTAAAGTAACAGAATCTCCCTCAGTCACAGACAGTCTTACATTTGTCTGTGAACCAAACCCACCTGGAGAAAATGCAAAGGTTTTGATTAAGGTTCTTATTTGAACTGAAGAGCAACAGCAGAAATGCAGAAAAGAAGCCTGAATATAAAGAAAATCTCACAATCCGTTTGATTCAATTGATCTGAGAAGAAAAGCAAATGCAAATCCCCAGTTTGAACAGCAGTAGTAGCTGATTTTCTGAAACAAAAACAAATAAAATGGCATAAAATGCTTTTATAACTTACCAATCAGATGCTTCCAGCACAAACAGAACAAAAGAAGCATGCAAAACATTTTCTTTCCCAGTTCTCTGTCTGATCTAATAAGGCTATCTGCTGAAAACACTCAAGCTGGTGTGAATCCTCCCACGAGTTTGACTCTCCTAATGCAAACGCACATGATCCGCATGTTATATAGTTACATCTAAAAATACTTCTGGCTCTTATTAAGACATTAAATGATTTAATAGCCAAAAAAAAAAGAGTGTAATATTCTATAAATCTTCCTAAATTTAGTGGTAAAATAAAGATTGTGGATTTGAAAATAGTTTATAATCCTTCAGTTGTTGTGAACTGTAAAACGGTTAAAACCATCTTTCATCGTGCATTGCCAGTCGAGGTGAGACAATAACAGCTCATATTTTGCATCGAACGGAAACCTTCTGCGGTCTGATTTCCTTAGAAACAAGGTTTGATCTGTTGGGTGGACAAACATCTTATGCATGGGCTTTTAGTGCATGTGTGTTTAGTTTGTAGGTGAAGGGCTTCTTCCTGCTTTAATGAACCTGACAGTTGATCCCCTTCAACAGCTATAAGTATATACAATACTTGGACAAACAAACTGTAAATTTGAAGACAGGGTCATTCTACAGAAATGTCCACTTTTAGTATGGCAAGATGTCTTCATTTATTTATTTTTCTAACATTTAACCCCTTAACTGTCACCCACAGTTTTGAACAGAGACATTATAGTGCACTATCCAAACTTAATTTTTATAATTCATGAATGAAAATATTTTGTAACATGATTTTAATGTACCATTTACATGGTAATGCAATGTCTGATTTTAAAATGGGTTTCAAAGGATGAATTTTGAAATTTTAAGTTTTCTACTGATAAATAATTTCTTATGATTTCTAATTCGTGATAGAGAAAAAGGCAACTAAGAAGACTTTCTGTGACAAAGGTCAGAATTCATGTCATGATGTTCATTCAAGTGACATAAAAGCCAAAAGTGTAAGCTCATCTGCTTCCTCAAGCTTTTAATTCAGCAATGTGCAAATGTTTGTTGTGGTAATATTGCAATTGCTTAAAAGCAATCCAGAGTCGAAACTTGACTTAGGAAAAGTAATAGATAAATTTATGACCAGAGGTGTCAAATCCAGGGTCAGAAAGTAAAAGTCCTGCCATGTGTTTATTCCACCCATGAACTCAGCAGCTGATTTCACCAGAGGAGGAACCAACTCATTCCTTTCAAGTCACAAGCAAGTTTCGAGTCAAATCCCAAGACCTCAACGAGTTGAGGTAATTAAGAGATAATTGAGAGACTAATTAAATGATGATTGTGCATTAGTGATGAACACCTGCTGTTACTGTGAATCACAGAGGATCAGATGTTGATGTTTTATTGGTTAAAATGATACCACCATCATGTAGATCAGTGTTTGCTTTAGTTGGGCTCTTGACCCTTGACTCCTGTGTTAGATCTCTCTGTAGCAATGCATGTGCTGTTGTAAAGCGGAGAGATCAGTGCTGTGCAGTGAACAACTGTTAGTTGTTTTCATATGATGAGGTAATCATCAGGTGCTTACCTGTTTGCATCCAATATACTGTGTATATATATCTATACACATACAACATTTTTCATTTTTTTAATTTATGTTCTGCTTTTGAATAAACAACTCTGTGAAACCACAGTACGCAATGAGTTTACTGCTGTAGTAGTTATAGAGAAATAATTTTAAATCTAATGCATTTAAACTCCAGTCCTACTCAGACACACACAGACATCAAGAACCAGCGTATGAATCTCAACAATGGTGACAATCAACAAAATGCTTCATGCTGCAATGCATGCTGGGTAACACCACAGTATGAATAATTATTGTCACCACTGTTGAGGATCGTATGATAAGTGTTCATGTCTAAAAGCCTGGGCAATATAATTCTTAATTTTTTCCAATATTTAATATTACGATGGCATTTGTTTAATAGTAAATTCCTGCAGTTCTGTAACAGCTGAACATCAGTAAATAAACCAAAGAGAGACACCTTCATGATGTTCATTCAAGTGACATAAAAGCCAAAAGTGTAAGCTCATCTGCTTCCTCAAGCTTTTAATTCAGCAATGTGCAAATGTTTGTTGTGACGCAATATTGCAATTGCTTAAAAGCAATCCAGAGTCGAAACTTGACTTAGGAAAAGTAATAGATAAATTTATGACCAGAGGTGTCAAATCCAGGGTCAGAAAGTAAAAGTCCTGCCCTGTGTTTATTCCACCCATGAACTCAGCAGCTGATTTCACCAGAGGAGGAACCAACTCATTCCTTTCAAGTCACAAGCAAGTTTCGAGTCAAATCCCAAGACCTCAACGAGTTGAGGTAATTAAGAGATAATTGAGAGACTAATTAAATGTTGATTGTGCATTAGTGATGAACACCTGCTGTTATTGAGAATTACAGAGGATCAGATGTTGATGTTTTATTGGTTAAAATGATGCCACCATCATGGAGATCAGTGTTTGCTTTAGTTGGGCTCTTGACCCTTTTAGTAACTGAGAATGGATTGCTTTTAAGCAATTGCAGTATTGTTTCACAACAAACATTTGCACATTGCTGAATTAAAAGCTTGAGGAAGCAGATGAGCTTACACTTTTGGCTTTTATGTTACTTGAATGAACATCATGAAGGTGTCTCTCTTTGGTTTATTTACTGACGTTCAGCTGTTACAGAACTGCAGGAATTTACTATTAAACAAATGCCATCTAAATATTGGAAAAATTAAGAATTATGTTGCTCAGGCTTTTAGACATGAACACTTATCATACGATCCTCAAGAGTGGTGACAATAATTATTCATACTGTGGTGTTACCCAGCATGCATTGCAGCATGAAGCATTTTGTTGATTGTCACCATTGTTGAGATTCATACGCTGGTTCTTGATGTCTGTGTGTGTCTGAGTAGGACTGGAGTTTAAATATTTAAATGCATTAGATTTAAAATTATTTCTCTATAACTACTACAGCAGTAAACTCATTGCGTACTGTGGTTTCACAGAGTTGTTTATTCAAAAGCAGAACATTATATTGTTGATATATATACACACACACAGTATATTGGATGCAAACAGGTAAGCACCTGATGATTACCTCATCATATGAAAACAACTAACAGTTGCTCACTGCACAGCACTGATCTCTCCGCTTTACAACAGCACATGCATTGCTACAGAGAGATCTAACACAGGAGTCAAGGGTCAAGAGCCCAACTAAAGCAAACACTGATCTACATGATGGTGGTATCATTTTAACCAATAAAACATCAACATCTGATCCTCTGTGATTCACAGTAACAGCAGGTGTTCATCACTAATGCACAATCATCATTTAATTAGTCTCTCAATTATCTCTTAATTACCTCAACTCGTTGAGGTCTTGGGATTTGACTCGAAACTTGCTTGTGACTTGAAAGGAATGAGTTGGTTCCTCCTCTGGTGAAATCAGCTGCTGAGTTCATGGGTGGAATAAACACATGGCAGGACTTTTACTTTCTGACCCTGGATTTGACACCTCTGTTTATGACAAGAGTGCACCTGAAAAAAATCTACATCATGACATGAATTCTGACCTTTGTCACAGAAAGTCTTCTTAGTTGCCTTTTTCTATCACGAATTAGAAATCATAAGAAATTATTTATCAGTAGAAAACTTAAAATTTCAAAATTCATCCTTTGAAACCCATTTTAAAATCAGACATTGCATTACCATGTAAATGGTACATTAAAATCATGTTACAAAATATTTTCATTCATGAATTATAAAAATTAAGTTTGGATAGTGCACTATAATGTCTCTGTTCAAAACTGTGGGTGACAGTTAAGGGGTTAATTGTAAAATAGTGAAGTAAAGGTAGGCGTCCCACAGGGTGGACGGTGACAGTTAAGAGGTTAAACTTCGACCACATTATTAGATTACCTTTTGACTTTATGAATACACATAAATGAAAGCTTCATGATTTTTCTTTTATTCATTTATTTAAAGACCACATGTACCTTTTTATTTTTATTTTTTTATTTATTTATTTTTTGTCACTGCACTGTAAAAAATTGCTGTAAAAAACGGCCATATTCTGACAGTAACATCCTGTTTTTTTCATTACAACAGTAAAATTCCGTAAAAAAGTAATGAATTCTGGGTAATATTTCTTGTTTTCGAGAAAGTATCCTTCTGCAGTCCTGTGAAGTAACAGCCCCAGAGTCGACACTCAGAGGCTGTGTTTCAAATCACACCCTACACCCTCATTCACTATTCCCTACATGAGTTTACTAATATAGTCCACCTGACAGAGAGAATGAACACTAATGAGTGAATTCAGACAATGATGAACAGCTGCTGTGAACAAGCAGAATCACTGGATAAAAGAGAAAAATTAAACTACAACTGACTTCAGACACAGCCTTAGATGAAATCAACTGAAATAAAACAGCAGATGATGATTAAACAACTCCACAAACAGCATCACCAGCTTCACACATCACAGTCTGACTTTATTTCTGCCATGTATCTACAAAATTACTTGAGAATTAATAGACATTTAGATGCTTTATTTAAAATGTTGTGTGTGACCTCACCATTATGGCGATCAGCGTTTGCTTTAGTTGGGCTCTTGACCCTTGACTTCTTGAAGTTAGATTTTTTATTGGTTGTTATAACTGTGTTTGTGAAAAGCATATGTTATAACAACAAAAACCACAAAAAAATTGTAAGTGAATGTTTTTGGATTGTACTCATCATGACGCGGCCTGCTTCTCTGACTTTATTCTGTCTTTAATGAAGTGGTGTGGCTTTTTTTTTAATTAGTTTCATGTTTTGATATATGCTATGATACTACAAAGCAATCTATTATGAAAAATTGTAAAACATCTTATGCACAAAACCTTCAGTACTACGGCATAATTAATAGGGATGGCTGCCGCGAAACTTACGTTTCGACACGGTGTCGAGATCCCGAAGCGCAGATGTTTCGAAACACTGCTCCAAAGCATGATTCGAAACACCCATGTCACGTGACTAAGGCGATCGAAGCATCAGGGCGTGTCACAAGTGTTTCGAGACGTGGCATACCTGTCGAATCTGCGTTTGATTGACAGGGTCGGTAACAAATCACACAATCGCACATCTGTCTCAACCTAACTCCCACAAAGTAGAAAAGTGGAGTTAACGCATCTTCACTTCTTGGGTTGGAGAAATTTATGTAAAAAAAGAAGTAGGCTAAGTCCATCAACAGCAGAACAATTAAAAAAAAATCTTTATATGTAAAAAAACTGGCTTGATGTACTTTATTGTATATTTTTCATTACCAAAATAACACTTACTTATTCACAAAGAGTTCATTCAGACGTCAGACTGATGTTTCAACACATTACAAGAACAGAACAATAAAAACACACATTTTAAATGTTTTTTATAATTGTGTCAAGATGACCACGTCACCCAGGATTCGAACCCAAGGTGACGGCTTTCCAGCCGAGCACACTAACCACTCCCCCAAATCACTTAGTGGATTGACTGACACAACATAGGTTATAACCATAGACTGTAAAAAAAAATGGACGTAGTGTCCGTGACGTCACCCGTAGGTTTCTGTAAAGCGTTTTTGAAGCCTAAAGTGGGCGGAGCCGACCGCCGCCATCTTGAAGCGCGTCACCGCGTCACTCCCGGATAATCGAAAATGGGCAAAAGGCGGACGTGGGTGAAGCTGAGCTGAAACCACGCCCTCTATAGTGACAGCAGTGCTGCCGTGCAAAGACAGAACACCATAACTTCGTTTTTGGTCGAAAATGAGTTATTGATCATTTTGGGACATTGATGACCTCCTTTATCATGTGTTTAAGTATCATGGAGAAAAGCCCCGGAGAAACCAAGGCAGAACACAGTATAACATCAGTTACCGCGCTTTGACTTTGTTTTGGAAAGCTCAGATAAGTTACAGTGCTCTGCATATGTTTGCATTCGTTTGTCAATACTGTGCCAGCCTGGAGTTACACGGTATTCTGCCTTTGTTTTACTGTCCATTAAAGTCTACCGCGTTTATTGTGTACTTCTATATCTGTTGGCACTTCATTAGACAAACAAATGAGAGAGATCGCGATCTAACAAACTGCTCCATATAACAAAGCACTGTAAGCAATAACGATTAAAACATCTAATTGCCAGATTCCCAGTGTCCTACCTATAATTATTTTTTTCTGTACAAATACAAATCATTAAAGCCAGTTTTCTAAGTTTCGCACTAGAGAGTTTCACACTCTGGAGCAGAGCTCGCGGCAGTCCACCTGTCACTCAAGTGACCACGCCCTTAATTATGCAGAACTTTAAGGCTTAATATAATTTAAACGGATGAGTTATAAAAAAATTAACCCCCCTCACAGTTGTCACGAAGGGCAAAATTAGCTATATAGACCAAAATAATTTTTTGTACCAGGCTGTAAACATGTTTTTTTCTGCTGTAAAGTTGAGCATTTTAACATGGGGAGTCAATGTGACTGACTCCCTTTTGGAGCCAGCCTCCAGCGGCCAGTTGATGAATTGCAGTTTTAGTCACTTCCGTGTTGGTTTCACTAGAGGGAGCGGGAGGTTGCCGCTTGGTTATAACTCGTCAATTCGCATAACTGTTTCTTTGTCGACGCTGTTTCAGAGCAATACTTGAAAATGACCACTAGGTGTCACCGTAGAGACAGGTGTCGAAATGTTTCGAAGCCTCGACACATTTGCTTCGACTGCTTCAGTGTTTCACGAAGCCTTGCTTTGCCCACCACTAATAATTAAGACACATACAGACATCAAGAATCAGCATATGAATCTCAACAGTGGTGAGTCAAAATCTTCATGCTGCAATGCATGCTGGGTACCAGCACAGTACAAAACTCACCCATGACTCCCAGCATGCATTGCGACATTAATAAATTATGCCACTGAATTGTCCTCTTATTTTCTCTAATTCTTTCTATTTGCTTTTATTATTGCTTTTGTTATTGCTTGAGTTTTAGTAGCATGTTTTGTGATGTTCAGAGTCGATCTGTTTATTTATTTTGGTTGCTAATCACCACTGTTGAGATTCATACACTGATTCTTGAGGTGTGTGTTACATAGCACTTTAAGGCCTTTTTTTTTTTTTTTTTTAAATTGTCAGTAATGTTTTTAACAATCTTACATAAACTAGAACAAAAGAATGAGCAGACTGTTATTACATCATCACTTTGGTAACAGAAGAGACGCTGGAGATTCTGTGAACTTCTGACAGAAATAGCATCGGTCTGGTTAGTAATGTGTGAAGTAATGCTGTTTTAGGAGTTGTTTAATCAGATATTGAGAGATTTAATGTCTTCTTTATTTAAGTTGATTTCATCTAAGCTGTGACTGAAGTCAGTTGTAGTTCTTGTGTTTCTCTTTCTTCAGTGATTCTGCTTGTTAACAGCAGCTGTTCATCACTAATGCACAATCATCACTTAAGTAATCACAGAATTATCTCATTAACTTCAGCACTGATTCAGTGTTACTCTAACACTCTGTAGTGTGCACACATTACAAGTGTTCATTTAAAACTGAGGATTTTGTCGTGGACTTTAAAGGGTTAAAGATGTAAGTAGAGAAAAAAACAGCATGAAATGTAATTTAACAGCAATAAACTGTAATTAATTTACGGCAACAAACTGTAGAAAAACAGTAACTTACTGGCAACCGTGCTGCCAGTAGATTACCGTTAATTCAAAGAAAAACAGCAATTTACTGTAAAACGTAACAGTCAGATTAACCAAATTAAAAAAGTTATTTTTACTGAAATATTAGTGAAGGTCCACAGAAAACAGTAATGCAAAGTCATGAACTGATCAGGAGAGTAAATATTAATCTGAACTGTATTAATGTGTTTTTGTACAAGAGAGATCTGTTAGTTTAACCCCTTAACTGTCACCCACAGTTTTGAACAGAGACATTATAGTGCACTATCCAAACTTAATTTTTTATAATTCATGAATGAAAATATTTTGTAACATGATTTTAATGTACCATTTACATGGTAATGCAATATCTGATTTTAAAATGGGTTTTAAAGGATGAATTTTGAAATTTTAAGTTTTCTACTGATAAATAATTTCTTATGATTTCTAATTCGTGATAGAGAAAAAGGCAACTAAGAAGACTTTCTGTGACAAAGGTCAGAATTCATGTCATGATGTAGATTTTTTTCAGGTGCACTCTTGTCATAAACAGAGGTGTCAAATCCAGGGTCAGAAAGTAAAAGTCCTGCCATGTGTTTATTCCACCCATGAACTCAGCAGCTGATTTCACCAGAGGAGGAACCAACTCATTCCTTTCAAGTCACAAGCAAGTTTCGAGTCAAATCCCAAGACCTCAACGAGTTGAGGTAATTAAGAGATAATTGAGAGACTAATTAAATGATGATTGTGCATTAGTGATGAACACCTGCTGTTACTGTGAATCACAGAGGATCAGATGTTGATGTTTTATTGGTTAAAATGATACCACCATCATGTAGATCAGTGTTTGCTTTAGTTGGGCTCTTGACCCCTGTGTTAGATCTCTCTGTAGCAATGCATGTGCTGTTGTAAAGCGGAGAGATCAGTGCTGTGCAGTGAGCAACTGTTAGTTGTTTTCATATGATGAGGTAATCATCAGGTGCTTACCTGTTTGCATCCAATATACTGTGTGTGTATATATATACACATATAACATTTTTCGTTTTTTTAATTTATGTTCTGCTTTTGAATAAACAACTCTGTGAAACCACAGTACGCAATGAGTTTACTGCTGTAGTAGTTATAGAGAAAGAATTTTAAATCTAATGTATTTAAACTCCAGTCCTACTCAGACACACACAGACATCAAGAACCAGCGTATGAATCTCAACAATGGTGACAATCAACAAAATGCTTCATGCTGCAATGCATGCTGGGTAACACCACAGTATGAATAATTATTGTCACCACTGTTGAGGATCGTATGATAAGTGTTCATGTCTAAAAGCCTGAGCAACATAATTCTTAATTTTTTCCAATATTTAATATTACGATGGCATTTGTTTAATAGTAAATTCCTGCAGTTCTGTAACAGCTGAACATCAGTAAATAAACCAAAGAGAGACACCTTCATGATGTTCATTCAAGTGACATAAAAGCCAAAAGTGTAAGCTCATCTGCTTCCTCAAGCTTTTAATTCAGCAATGTGCAAATGTTTGTTGTGAAGCAATATTGCAATTGCTTAAAAGCAATCCATTCTCAGTTACTAAAAGGGTCAAGAGCCCAACTAAAGCAAACACTGATCTCCATGATGGTGGCATCATTTTAACCAATAAAACATCAACATCTGATCCTCTGTGATTCTCAGTAACAGCAGGTGTTCATCACTAATGCACAATCAACATTTAATTAGTCTCTCAATTATCTTAATTACCTCAACTCGTTGAGGTCTTGGGATCTGACTCGAAACTTGCTTGTGACTTGAAAGGAATGAGTTGGTTCCTCCTCTGGTGAAATCAGCTGCTGAGTTCATGGGTGGAATAAACACATGGCAGGACTTTTACTTTCTGACCCTGGATTTGACACCTCTGGTCATAAATTTATCTATTACTTTTCCTACATAATTTTTTAACAGAAAAAGTGGTAAAATACCTATTTAGGAGCCTTAGACCTTTCCAACGATATATAGTTTGTCATGATTAGATTAGGATTTAATTGTAAAATAGTGAAGTAAAGGTAGGCGTCCCACAGGGTGGACGGTGACAGTTAAGAGGTTAATATAGTTTTGTGGGTCACCGTTGTGCTGGAGAGTAGAGCCTGTGCTTCAGTCAATGATGAGACACAAACCCTGATGTTTTGCTGCTTTTTTATTTTTATTTTTTAACTGTACAGTTGCTTAAGCAGCGATGATCTTTTTGTTAAGTGCTCCAGCGCATGTGCTGTAGCTGATGATGAACTGAAACTATTTGAGTTAAAGACATGTTTTTAGTTATTTAAAGTGTTTGCAGTTTTATAGTAAGACATATATTTTCTCAGTGGACTCAAATGATATAAGTTCACATTACTAATGCCATATGAATACCAATATTTTAAACTCAAACTGTTTGAACCAATTGGAGCAGAGTTTATTTCCATGGTAGTATAACAGTAACAGGCTGTAAAAATGAAAAGCTGTAAATTAATGGTAGAGGGCTGTAAAATAACAGTACATTACTGGCAACTCTGCTGCCAGTACATTACTGTTATTTAACGGCACAATTTTTTACAGTGTGGTGTTACCTTACTACTTTGGAAATATTTTTTATGGAATATTATTTCTCTATTTATTTTTTTCACCACATGTAGTCAGAGTTACAGGAAAATAATGTTAATGCAACAAATAAGGAGATAATGTTTTATTTATTTGTTAAAAGTGTGATTGAATGAAGTTAGTTCATCTGCGCAACCATGTATTTGCCATAACAATGAAAATATTTGAAAAACAGTTATAAACAAGTAATGATGCAATCCTTTAAATCTTATCTCTTGAGTGTAGCATAATTCAGTGGATGTAAAATGAATATCATGCTACATGTGACACATTTTATTTAATGTAACAGAAAAAAAAAAAAAAACCCCGCAGTGAGGCCAGTGACACAATGAATCATCAGTGACATACATAAGACCAAATATCCTTATTCTTCAGCTATAATTAAGTAGATCAGACTAAATTGTTACATTTGACAATAAGTGAAAACAGTTAGTAAAAGAACATAAACAACATTTTAAAAACATTTGAACTAAAACAACTAAAATGTACAACAAAGACGCTGTCTGTAAGGTATCTTCTTCTCAGCTGCACAATTTAGCCATACCTGACCAAAGGAGGATTAACAATGATAAAGATTTTGTTAGAATCACAACAATTATTTTATGCAAAAGAACTAAATGAATAGATTTGAATTAAGTTTATCTATAAATGGGAGTCGCTGGTGTTACTGATCTTCACTGGTGTTACCCGTAAGGAAGGTGACACCAGTGACAGTAACACCAGAGACAATTCCCATCTGTTTTCATCCTCTTTTACTGACTGTTTACATGAATACCTCGCCAAGATGGCCATTATGACAAGGAAATGTATTTGACTGCACACACATACAATCGCACAAGGCCTCCTACTGCAAGACACAAGTGCACTTCACATACTATAGTTGACATTACTGGTTATGTTATTTTGCTATTGACATCTCGCTATTACTAAGTATTATGTTAACTTGAGTAATGTGAAACAATGTGGTTTTAGAATGTTACAGTTAGTTGCTTAGCAACTGTGTACCTCATATTCTCATGCTTTGGATATTCATGGAATCACAGTGTGCTGTATAAACAGACATTTCAGCATTTGAGGGAATTGAAGAAATATTAAAAATGCACTCAGGAAAAACTTTGTAGTATAGCACAGTAACACAATGTCTATATGATGATGTGCAACGTTGGATCCGTTATGTAAACGGGTCTCATGGTGCATTTTTCCAATCAACGACACTGACTCCGCAAATGAAGAGTTCCAGTGCAAAAGCCTCTAAAAGCCAACTTGGTCAAAAATGAGAGTGAATGCTCTCCAAAGATAGCATATGCTCATCAAGTACTTTCACTTCAAATGCACTAAATACCAGCCTTAACCCATTCAGAAGAACCAGTACTTGCATAGAAACCTGTACATACACTGTAAAAAGTGATAAGTTGACTTAACTTAAAAAAATTAAGGAAACCCGTCACCTTAAAATTTTTAAGTAAATGATAATTAAAAAAAAAAAATAAGTTAAGTGAATTGTCAAGTTCACTTAACTTTAAAAAAAAAAAAATTATGTACTTAATAATTTTAACCTCTTAACTGTCACCGTCCACCCTGTGGGACGCCTACCTTTACTTCACTATTTTACAATTAAATCCTAATCTAATCATGACAAACTATATATCGTTGGAAAGGTCTAAGACTCCTAAATAGGTATTTTACCACTTTTTCTGTTAAAAAATTATGTAGGAAAAGTAATAGATTAATTTATGACCAGAGGTGTCAAATCCAGGGTCAGAAAGTAAAAGTCCTGCCCTGTGTTTATTCCACCCATGAACTCAGCAGCTGATTTCACCAGAGGAGGAACCAAGTCATTCCTTTCAAGTCACAAGCAAGTTTCGAGTCAATCCCAAGACCTCAACGAGTTGAGGTAATTAAGAGATAATTGAGAGACTAATTAAATGTTGATTGTGCATTAGTGATGAACACCTGCTGTTACTGAGAATCTCAGAGGATCAGATGTTGATGTTTTATTGGTTAAAATGATGCCACCATCATGGAGATCAGTGTTTGCTTTAGTTGGGCTCTTGACCCTTTTAGTAACTGAGAATGGATTGCTTTTAAGCAATTGCAATATTGCGTCACAACAAACATTTGCACATTGCTGAATTAAAAGCTTGAGGAAGCAGATGAGCTTACACTTTTGGCTTTTATGTCACTTGAATGAACATCGTGAAGGTGTCTCTCTTTGGTTTATTTACTGATGTTCAGCTGTTACAGAACTGCAGGAATTTACTATTAAACAAATGCCATCGTAATATTAAATATTGGAAAGAATTATATTGCCCAGGCTTTTAGACATGAACACTTATCATACGATCCTCAACAGTGGTGACAATAATTATTCATACTGTGGTGTTACCCAGCATGCATTGCAGCATGAAGCATTTTGTTGATTGTCACCATTGTTGAGATTCATACGCTGGTTCTTGATGTCTGTGTGTGTGTCTGAGTAGGACTGGAGTTTAAACGCATTAGATTTAAAATTCTTTTTCTATAACTACTACAGCAGTAAACTCATTGCGTACTGTGGTTTCACAGAGTTGTTTATTCAAAAGCAGAACATAAATTAAAAAAATGAAAAATGTTGTATGTGTATACATATATGTACACAGTATATTGGATGCAAACAGGTAAGCACCTGATAATTATCTCATCATATGAAAACAACTAACAGTTGCTCACTGCACAGCACTGATCTCTCCGCTTTACAACAGCACATGCATTGCTACAGAGAGATCTAACACAGGGGTCAAGAGCCCAACTAAAGCAAACACTGATCTACATGATGGTGGTATCATTTTAACCAATAAAACATCAACATCTGATCCTCTGTGATTCTCAGTAACAGCAGGTGTTCATCACTAATGCACAATCATCATTTAATTAGTCTCTCAATTATCTCTTAATTACCTCAACTCGTTGAGGTCTTGGGATTTGACTCGAAACTTGCTTGTGACTTGAAAGGAATGAGTTGGTTCCTCCTCTGGTGAAATCAGCTGCTGAGTTCATGGGTGGAATAAACACATGGCAGGACTTTACTTTCTGACCCTGGATTTGACACCTCTGTTTATGACAAGAGTGCACCTGAAAAAAATCTACATCATGACATGAATTCTGACCTTTGTCACAGAAAGTCTTCTTAGTTGCCTTTTTCTCTATCACGAATTAGAAATCATAAGAAATTATTTATCAGTAGAAAACTTAAAATTTCAAAATTCATCCTTTAAAACCCATTTTAAAATCAGATATTGCATTACCATGTAAATGGTACATTAAAATCATGTTACAAAATATTTTCATTCATGAATTATAAAAAATTAAGTTTGGATAGTGCACTATAATGTCTCTGTTCAAAACTGTGGGTGACAGTTAAGGGGTTAAGGTGTTAGACTGTGTCTCTGCGTCTTGTGTTTCCCCTCCTCTTGTGACCTTATTTGGAGTTCCTGTCCGTGTCCTAGTTTGTCATCATTAGTTAATTCGTCCCCAGCCCTGTGTTATTAATTATCTCGTTTTCCCCAGTGTTCTTAAGTCCTGTGTTCCCTCGCCTCAGTCATACGTTTGTGTATGTCTATTGTCCTACGTTGTCATTGAGAATGTGTTTGGTTATTGTAAATAAAGTCCTTTGCTCCGAAGCTCTTACGTCTCTGCGTGTCCCTGGCGTCAACGACAACAGCAACGTGACATAAGGCAACGGGTTTCCTCAATTTTTTTAAGTTGTCAACTTTCACTTTTTACAGTGTAGTAGCCAGAAAGAAAAACGTCAGACGTACTTAGAGGCTTTTGCATCTGAACTCTTCAAATATGCAAATAAGAACACTAACCTGGGGTTTAGGAATGTTAGTTCCTAGCAATGTTAATAATAATGCACGTACCTTTGTGTTGTGCTTTAACTTAAAACAGAACAATCCACAGTTTGAGAGTTTGACTAGATGCGCGTTACAATCGCATGCAATATATCATGCAGCCCTACTGTAAGGCATAAAAGATGAACATCCTGTTCATGAAGCATGTTTATTGTGATTTTATACCATCTAATTGTCTACTGTGCCTTATATTATCACTGTTTGATGAAGATTTGCGTGCACTTGGGGGGCTTAGCCTGTAATATGGGTGTTACCATTGCTTAAATCTTGCCATTGCTTTCACCAACACAAATGTTTCATTTTACTATAAGCTGTTAAAATGTTTATGATCTGTGTACATAAAGAGCTTTTATTTTGGGGAAAAAAAGGGAAATATCATGTCTTTTCTTAAATTTGTGTCAGCAAATGTAAAAAAGTGCTTTAAAGTTGAGCCTGTATAAACGCTGTTGTCTTTCTGAAACAACAACAACATAATAATAGTAATAATAATAAAGAATAAATCAAATGCTCCTTGTATGTTTATTTGATGAATGCCATTAAAAATATTCGCAGATGAAAAAGCTGGATTCTTGAAATGGTGAATTCCTAGTTTGGACACAAGATTACTAATACTATTATAATTCTACTTGTATTATGAAATAAGTGATAATGTGATATCAGACTGCTGTCTAAAAAAAGAAGTGACTATTTATTTTTCTTACATTCTTTGAAGATATTAAATTGTGATTTTTAAGTAGGAATAATAGTGATTATTATTATTTCTTTCTTTGTTTCCTTCAAGTGGTAGGCCTACAAGTGGTGAACATTATAACCCAAATATAAGCAGTACTATCTATCGATGACTAAGCAAACAGCACACAGCACACATTTTTCTGCATTGATCCCTCTAGTGGTCAGATGCTGTATTGGTTTCATTTTTGGGTGCGCTGTCATCCGCTTGATTTGAGTTCTAGCACATGCAGAAGTTAAAAGCAAAGGCAATTAAATCTAAGCTATAAAATTGCTGACTGGCTGAGAAATGCAATCTCGAGAAATGCGGGGATTTTATGTTTAAAGATACAGCATTTGGTGGAAACACATTTGATGCGGGGATGTTATGTTTAAAGATACAGCATTGGGTGGAAACACATTTGATGCAGGGCATTATTTATAAGAAGGAAAAAAAAAATCGAAACTGTGATTTGAATCACTACGATTCGGTTCGTCTATCACTACAAACAGATACAGAAAAATATGTGTTTCGTATGCATGAAAGAGCGAAACGTCACGCTTCAGCCCAGGAAGGCTTTAACTGGTGAAACAGGGATGACCGAGCACTTAAACTTCACTGAAGCTGTAGTCATTTCAAAACAAAATGAAGAATGTCTCGAAGTTGCTCTCATTGTTCATGTATTTACTCGCGTATGGTAAGACATTTTGATGTTAATCTTTCTTCAGGTCAACGATATAAATACGAACGTGACAGTTTAGTTTATATTCGACACATTTATTTAATATCTGGATTTTACTTTACCATTGTAAGACATTTATTATTTTACAGTTTCTTTTCTGGTACGATAAAAACGAACAATGAACATTAACGTGTTTTGTGTGTTGTTGTTTTGGCTCGTGATGAACTGTTTCTTCTTCTTGAGGTGTGTCCGGTGTTGATGGGACAGTGTCTGTGATGGAGGGAGATTCAGTCACTTTAAAATATCTTATGGAAATAAACCAACAAGAAGACATTGTGTGGAATTTTAATAACATTCTCATCGCTGAAATCACTGGAGATCCCAGTAAGATCTGTACAGATGTTCCGTGTGATAATCGTAATAAGAGATTCAGAGACAGACTGAAGCTGGACAATCAGACTGGATCTCTGACCATCATGAACACCAGAACCACAGACTCTGGACTTTATGATGTATGGATCTCCAGAAAAAAACGTGCCGGTGGAGGATACTCCGTTGTTGTTCGTGGTAAGTCATTGTTTTTAAAATGCACATAATGACATCATTAATTTGATTATTTTTGGAATGACATATTAATTTATTTTAAGAAATTGCTCTTGAAGCATATACACTTAAAGGGATTAAATCAAATACAACAGACAGTAAGGTTCATCTCCCCTCCTTTTACTATCTGAAGACAATATAAATTACTTCTCAAAGTCTGTCTTCATGTTCTGGTTAATGTCATCATAATTATCCTCATACAATTGAGTTAGGTCTTTAGTTATTGTCACACCTAAATATTGTAGGCATATTCATTAAGTTGCTTCTAAAATGTTTTATTGATTCATCTAAAATGATCCAATACATAATCCCAGGAAACAACAAATCCTGTTTGATAAATTGGACCAGTGGTTTATATGGATAATGCATTGGTCTGATTTATCATCAAAACTTAAACTTTCAAGCATTAAATATATACACTGTAAAAAAATTACTGTAAAATTTACAGTAACTTACTGGCAATTTTGGTTGCCAGTAAGACTGTAAAATTTACAAGAGTACTGTAAATCTATAATTACAAAATACAGTAAAAAGTACAGCACTGCTGTATATGTGCTGTAAATTTATGTTGTTTTTTTACAGCAATTCCTGTAAAATTGCAGTAGCAATGTTTACGAATGTGACTGAAATTACTAGAGCAACTGTTAACTTGTACTGCTATACATGCATTTGTTGTGAAATTTAGTTCACTAAATTAATAGTTGAGATTTTTCACTGCTGTGATAATGTAAACCTACTTTTCCCTGTAATTTTCAGTAGTCTGTCAATTTAATGTGTAATGTGAAGAATAAACCTTTCAAAATAACAGGTTTTCATAAATGTAACAATTTATTGTACAATAATGTTCATTTAACATATGCACCATTTTCCAAAACATATTTGGAGAAACAAAAATGGAGATTGCACATTAGACCAAAGGCTTAAGCCTTGGGGAAAAAAAACCAAACCAAAAAAAAACCCATTTCTACAGTGTAAATACAAAAGAAAGGGTCTGAACTGTGCCTACCTTTAAATTGCCAAATCCATGAAGGGGCAAGACACATTAACATTGTGTACATTAACTTGAACATCAACGATGCACTTGACAATCAGTTCAGAGTCTCTCACTTCAATTTCATTGGAACACTTTTTTTTTTTTTTTTTAAATGGCAAGCCATTCAAAGTCCATTAACTTCCGTAGCAGTGTGCATATATGTGGGTTCATTCCTTTCATTTTCTTGTCTCTCTTTCCAGCAACTTTTGATCCAGTTTCCGGGTTAATGCCCACAATTCCTCTGTGGGGAAAAAAATAAATAAAAAAAAACACAACACACATCAATTTTATTTTATTTTTTTAAAACGGCATATACTCAAAGAATAGTGTTATTTTGAAAATCACATTTTCCTTAACATTTAATTTATTGAAGAGTTCGGGCCAAAGAAAATATTTCCAATGGTTTTACTGACCAAGTTAATTGTATTTTGAAAATAAATTTTGATTTTGATGGCTGCAACATGCTCCACAAAGGTGAGAAATATATTTTTTAATAAAATTATAATTATTATTTCTTTTATTTACATTATATTTACTTTTTATTTCTGTTATATATGCCCTTTTTTCCTGTTATTTTCATAATTTTTTTCTAATAATTACACACACACACACATACACACACACACACACACACACACACACACACACATATATATATATATATATATATATATATATCACAGTGGTGTGAAAAAGTGTTTTCCCCCTTCCTGATTTTTTGCTGGAGTCCCACACAGGGCCATGTGGGTTTGGATTTTGTTTTCCCTTCATTATAAAAAACTTAATTTAAAAACTGAATGTTGTTTACTTGTGCTATCTTTGATTACTATTTAAATTTGTTTGATGATCTGAAACATTAAAGTGTGACAAACATGCAAAAAAATAAAAAAATCAGGAAGGGGGCAAACACTTTTTCACACCACTCGTAAATACAGGTGCTGGTCATATAATTAGAATATCATCAAAAAGTTGATTTATTTCACTAATTCCATTCAAAAAGTGAAACTTGTATATTATATTCATTCATTACACACAGACTGATATATTTCAAATGTTTATTTCTTTTAATTTTGATGATTATAACTGACAACTAAAGAAAATCCCAAAATCAGTATCTCAGAAAATTAGAATATTGTGAAAAGGTTCAATATTGATGACACCTGGTGCCACACTCTAATCAGATAATTAACTCAAAACACCTGCAAAGGCCTTTAAATGGTCTCTCAGTCTAGTTCTGTAGGCTACACAATCATGGGAAAGACTGCTGACTTGACAGTTGTCCAAAAGACGACCACTGACACGTTGCACAAGGAGGGCAAGACACAAAAGGTCATTGCAAAAGAGGCTGGCTGTTCACAGAGCTCTGTGTCCAAGCACATTAATAGAGAGGCGAAGGGAAGGAAAAGATGTGGTAGAAAAAAAAGTGTACAAGGAATAGGGATAACCGCACCCTGGAGAGGATTGTGAAACAAAACCCATTCAAAAATGTGGGGGAGATTCACAAAGAGTGGACTGCAGCTGGAGTCAGTGCTTCAAGAACCACTACGCACAGACGTATGCAAGACATGGGTTTCAGCTGTCGCGTTCCTTGTGTCAAGCCACTCTTGAACAACAGACAGCGTCAGAAGCGTCTCGCCTGGGCTAAAGACAAAAAGGACTGGACTGCTGCTGAGTGGTCCACAGTTATGTTCTCTGATGAAAGTAAATGTTGCATTTCCTTTGGAAATCAGGGTCCCAGAGTCTGGAGGAAGAGAGGAGAGGCACACAGTCCACGTTGCTTGAGGTCCAGTGTAAAGTTTCCACAGTCAGTGATGGTTTGGGGTGCCATGTCATCTGCTGATGTTGGTCCACTTTGTTTTCTGAGGTCCAAGGTCAACGCAGTCGTATACCAGGAAGTTTTAGAGCACTTCATGCTTCCTGCTGCTGACCAACTTTATGGAGATGCAGATTTCATTTTCCGACAGGACTTGGCACGTGCAACACAGTGCCAAAGCAACCAGTATCTGGTTTAAGGACCATGGTATCCCTGTTCTTAATTGAAAATCTATGGGGTATTGTGAAGAGGAAGATGCGATATGCCAGACCCAACAGTGCAGAAGAGCTGAAGGCCACTATCAGAGCAACCTGGGCTCTCATAACACCTGAGCAGTGCCACAGACTGATCGACTCCATGCCACGCCGCATTGCTGCAGTAATTCAGGCAAAAGGAGCCCCAACTACGTATTGAGTGCTGTACATGCTCATACTTTTCATGTTCATACTTTTCAGTTGGCCAAGATTTCTAAAAATCCTTTCTTTGTATTGGTCTTAAGTAATATTCTAATTTTCTGAGATACTGAATTTGGGATTTTCCTTAGTTGTCAGTTATAATCATCAAAATCAAAAGAAATAAACATTTGAAATATATCAGTCTGTGTGTAATGAATGAATATAATATACAAGTTTCACTTTTTAAATGGAATTGGTGAAATAAATCAACTTTTTGATGATATTCTAATTATATGACCTGTATGTGTGTATATATATATATATATATATATATATATATGGTTCTGCATTGTTTGTAGTTTTAAATTTGTTTGCATATTTTGTAATAGATTTTTTAAATAAAGTATTTTTGCTGGACTTTGGTTGTATGTACTCAATTCAGTGTGCAGTTAGCAATTTTTTTGTTTGAAAACTTTTCCAAAAAAAAAAAAACATCTAATCCTGATAAGCTATCCAAACCTGTAAACCTAAAAAAGTAAAGGAAATTTGAATTTCTACAATAAATATTCAGTAGGAGTTTAAGCTCTGACATACCTCTGAATAAATTCGAGGGTACATGCAGCTTCATCCTGATAAGCAAGCTTTAAGTTGTAATAGGTCGCAAACAATGCTGCCAGGCCTTCAACAAATGCCTCCGAACATGGGCCAAGGACAACTTCCCTTTCGACTGACAACATCCACTTGCTTGGGGTCATGGATTCACCTGTAAAAGAAATACGGAAGGACATAGATTAATTAGTGTTGTAAAAACATGGTTCATGGGTAGTTCATGTTAACTAATAAAGACACTGATACTATAATACTATAAACTAAAAGATAATAAAGACTATGGTTACCAATAAGGAGAGAGAGAGAGAGTGGTTCAGAGACAATAACAAATGGAAGGAATATAAGAGTGAGAATAGAACTGTGAAATAGAATACAGGAACAGATGTGGCAAAAATAGAAATAGAAAGCAAAGAACAGTGTGTATAATAGAGACAGAAAGTAAGGCACGTTACCTTGGATGATCAGTGCGGGTGAATCCGGTAATCCATCTCTTTCCATGTCAGCTGCAGTTGCTGCTACCTAAAAAATAAATTAAAATATTTTGCATTACCAGTTAAACTTTTAAGGCATTAAAAATCAAAATGATATTACTGACATCAGCTTCAATTAGAAGGTATTCTGTTCCCTCTTTGGGATAGGCCATAGCAGGCTCTATTGATTGGTTTACAGAGCACATTTTATGAGTCCGTGATACATGTGATGCGAATGTAGATCTCACCTTAAATGTCCTGTTGCAACCAAATGGGCACCGTATCTCCAGACCTGACTGAATGTGGCTCTTCAAATGAGACAAAAACTGTGTTAGGGTCCCACATTGAACTTCACAAAAGTCTATATGGCATTTAAATGTTTTATCACACATCTGTGCCTGAAACTCTTTAGCAGACGTGCGATGTTCTTTGTGATGTCTGTATATGTGGGACTTCAATGAAGAAAACTTTGTGAAAACATGTGGGCAGTCAGGCACACCACATCAAAATTGTAAATTAGGCACATTTCTATGTAATTTCACATGCTGCACAAAATGTAGGATTGTGCTGCTCTCATTATTACAGAATTGACAGATAAACATGTTCAACTGCAATCATATAAATAAATTGCCAATACCGTTACATACACAGCAGTAAAGCATGTGCACAGCAATGTCCAATGCACTTTGTAATGAACAACTAAACTACTAATATGACTACATGCATCCTTACAAGTGATATTAACATAAAACAAAAACTTTTAAAAAAAAGTTACAGCATTTTCATCGAACAAACACGTGCTAATTAGTTAATAGCTTGGCAGTCGAGTGAATCACTAACGTTACTGAGTTGCATAAAACCTACATAATTTAATTTTATTATTGTAAGTGCAATGTTTTAAAATTTATGTGACTTCTACCAACAATTCACACTAATTTTGTATCAAACAGCTATTGAAAATGCAATATGGCAGACAGGTCACACTTTCAAGATGAAAAAAAGTTAGTTACCCAGCTAATCCTAACTTTGTACTAAAAAAGCAAATAGCATAGAATTGAACAGATATTTATCCCTTTTGAAACGTCACAAATTAAAAATGAGTTACACAATGAAATGTCTTAATGACTGGTAAAATAGTTATTGGATGTACCAGGACTTCACGTTTTAACTGAAGCATGAATTAGTAGATACACTCAACCAGTGATGGGCAGTAGCGTCGCTGCAAGTAGTGACGCTACTAGTTTAACTACATTTCTCAGTAGCGTGTCGGTAGCGTCACTGCTTTCTGAATCAAATAGCTTTTCAGTAGTTAAGCTCTTTTTTTGATCAAGTAGTGCGGTAGCGTCAACAAAAGCTAACGTTACATTATCCAGAGAAAGCATTCTGAAACTCAAGCTCAAATCAGAAATATAACATCTACGGATCACTGACCCTGGATCAGTAAATGACGCCATTGGCTCCTCAAACTGTCAGTCAAACCTCATTATTCCTCCCGCCTCTTTCGTCAGTGAAGTGCGGCGCGCAGTTTGGAGCATCTCAGCTTGTTTGCAGTCTGAAGGTAAATAAAGAACTGTTGATTGAATAAGTACAGCGGTTTCTTTACTCAAAAAACACTATTTATAAAGGCTAATGGTTTGGTTAATTTTTTTGTTTTTGAGGAGCAGAGAAGAGTTTCTCTAGCATTTGTTGTCAAGTCACAGCCAAATAGCTCGTGCAAAGCGCTGAATATTTCATAATATGATACTTTGGCCAAATAACAGGAAAAAACTGAACGCCCACATAATGACAGAAAAATGGGGAAAACGGGACACGAGTCAGGAAAAAACAAACAAACAAAAACTTTCGCTGGTCAAAAGCTTCGTATTTGAACTTGATTTTGGTGAAATGTTTATATTAATATCTAATGACACATGCAACGATGCAAATAAACATAGCCTATCTGTAGGCCTAAACATCTATATGGTAACTACAATACGATTTCATTAAAATACATTTGTTACAGTATTTATTAATCTTTGTTAAGGTTAGTTAATGAAAATACAGTCGTTCATTGGTAGTTCATGTTAGTTCACAGTGCGTTAACAAACAACTTTTGATTAGGGATGTGCTCGAAGCCGAATACCGTATTCGGAAAGGCACGGATAATGGCTTCAAAACGAATAACGGATTTATCTGAATAACATAAAAAATATTCGGCAGAAACAATCACATGTTTGCTGGAACAGCACTACATTAGTGAGGTCTGCGGTTGTTAAGATTTGTGCAGTAATAATTGCTAGCTTTGATAGCGTTTGACACAGTTTCGTACAGATAATATCATGGTAATCATTGAGTTTGTTTAACGAACGTGGTCTCCTCAGCAATAAACTATCCGCGCGTACTGTTTTGATTGCTGCCTGTCAGTGCCGGCGAAGCAGTGTTGCCAGATATTGCTACAAAAAACAACCACAACCAATCTCCTGAAAAATGCACCAAAAAAAA
The DNA here is from genome assembly GCF_012432095.1 of Onychostoma macrolepis. Taxonomy (NCBI): domain Eukaryota; kingdom Metazoa; phylum Chordata; class Actinopteri; order Cypriniformes; family Cyprinidae; genus Onychostoma; species Onychostoma macrolepis. Next base: position 3,038,796 of record NC_081176.1, read on the forward strand.
AAAGTTTAAATCTTGTATTTTGCAAATAGGATACATAATCTCTAACCTTCATCTTCCCACTTTATTAATATCCTAATTACTTTATTAACGCTGTTACATTAAGTATTGAAACAAGTCCAGCGACGCTTTTAATAACCAGATCTGGCAACATCGCGGAGCGGAGGCTGCACTTGAGCCAGGCTCCTTCACTCCTGCGTTTCGTAGCTGCTGCTAGTCAGAAACATGGATTTATTCAAGGACATGATTTTAAATCATTTTTCATATGTTTTCAAATTTTATTTTTGAACATGAAACATTTACGGAGGTCTGGACCTCATAGCTGGCTATGGGCCTGGATGTGTAAAGTGAATGAGTGTAAACTATAGCCTATATGAATGAAATGAGCATAAATTAATAGCCGAGTTGGGGTCAATGCGCGTCTCTCAGAAATTAGAGCATTGGAGTTATATCAATTCGACAAAAATGTCCGAACTTCAAACCTTTTCGAAATCCAACTGTAAAAACGCATTCCATTAACCCTTTTAGTGAATGGCATTACATTTATACAAGACGAAGAAAAGCGATGTTTGATCAAGGCTTTTGGAGGGTCCAAATGATTTGTTGCGCTCTGTTGATAAAAAACTCGTAAATGATCACAGACTCCCGCAACACATGATCTAAGTTAGTTAAAGCCAGCTTTATTGTCATTCTGCTATGAGTAGGCTACTGAACACTTTCTTTCCATTTCTATTTTCATTACATTACATTCCATTACTTTTTTTCTACTAGTGCTCTTATTTAAGATTGTGGATGCTTGTCTCTTGTCAAATTTGTACACAAAGTTTCACTGGAAAATAAGAAGAATAAAGTTATTTTTCTTTTTTGATAAAGTTTTAAATAGAAGATATTTACAAAGTTATAATTTTAATAAAAAAAAGAATACTTTCTTTAGTTATACGAGGCATATTTGTTAAATGAAAACTACGAATCGAACAGATTTGCATTTAAAATGGCATTTTCATGTAATTTGACGAACTTCCGGTTTAAGCAACGCCCACTTCCGGATCTATCCGAATACAGATACAGATACAAATAATTTTGAGATTGTCACAGATACAGATACAGATACAAATAATGGCTCCGCTGCACACCCCTACTTTTGATGCGTTAATAATACGTTAGTAAATGTTGAAATTAACATTAAGATAAATGCTGCAGAAGTATTGTTCATTCTTAGTTCATGTTAACTACACTAGTTAACTACTGAACCTTATTGTGAAGTGTTACCATTTATATAAATGTATCTGTATACAATAAAGCCACAATACCAACTACCAATAGGAGGTTTCCGGCAGACAGCAAAAATTTATTTTGCCTATGTCACAATTTGAGGTCAGTCCGGCCCTGTATTTGATACTGCTTATGTTGCCAAATTGGTTTGGAACAGCTGTTGAATAAACAATTAAACTGAACATGCCTGTCTGTCTGCTTGACTGACAGTTTTATTGATCACTGAGAGAGCATTGACTTGGTATGATGTTGGTTCAATAGAATTATTTAATTTTTTTTTAAATAGCTTGGATGTAGTAAACTACTTTTGCCATGTTGCCGTAGCTTAGCTTGCTACATTTCCCAGGGCTGTAGCTTTAGTGTAGTTAAGCTTCATTTAAAGAAGAGTAACTGTTAGCTTAGCTCACTACATTTTCCAAGTAGCTTGCCCAACACTGCACTCAACTCACCTCACTCTCACTCTCACTCTTTTAAGGTCCTCTTCTCTGGTAATCGCAGTGTTGCCAATTTCTTTATCGTAGCGTGCAGGAGTTTAACTGTTTGTTTCTTCTTTAGGTGTGTCTGGTGCTGATACAGGTGTGTCGGTGTTGGAGGGAGATTCAGTCACTCTACACACTGGTGTTAAAACAAACCAACAAGAAAAAATTAAATGGTATTTTAATGACATTCGAATAGCTCAAATCAGTGTAAACCAGAGTAAGATCTGTACAGATGTTCAGTGTAAAGATGGTGATGAGAGATTCAGAGGCAGACTGAAGCTGGACAAACGGACTGGATCTCTGACCATCATGAACACCAGAACCACAGACACTGGACTTTATAAACTACAGATCATCAACAGCAGAATCAGCATCATGAAGAGATTCAGTGTCAGTGAGTATAATTTAGTGTTGATGCTCATTAAATATATACATCTTTGATCTCATAGGTTGATCCACAAGTAGTCAGAGAAGTCATTAAATGATTAGTTTACTTCCAGAATTAAAACTTCCTGATAATTTACTCACTCCCATGTCATCCAAGATGTTCATGTCTTTCTTTCTTCAGTCAAAAATAAATTAAGGTTTTTGAGAAAAACATTCCTGGATTTTTTGTCGTATAGTGGATTTCAATGGTGGCCAACTGGTTGAAGGTCCAAATTGCAGTTTCAATGCAGCTTCAGTTGATCCCAGCTGAGGAATAAGAGTCTTATTTAGAGAAACAATCAGTCATTTAAAAAAAAAAAATTATTGACTTTTTAACCACACTATCTTTTTAACTACAAAAGCTCATCTTGCACTAGCTCTGAGATGCGCATGCGCGTCTTCATGTGTTGTGTAATCACGTTACACATTCCTGTAATAAATCCTGTAATGTTTTTCTCAAAAACATTAATTTATTTTCGTCTGAGGAAGGAAAGACATGAATATCTTGAATGACATGGGGGTGAGTAAATGATCAGGTGTCACGAATCCGGTCTGTGGCCTTCTGCCCGATAGTCACTAGAGGTCGCCCTTCCATCGAACTGACTCTTGCACTACACTACTGTTGCACGTCACCCACGGACTACAATACCCATCATCCATTGCACTGACGATACACACACACACACAAACACACAGCTGATTGCACTGATCACACAGCTTACATAAACCATGGACTTCCGTTCACAGAGTGCCGAGTATTGTTCTGCGTATAGCACTCCCATAGTGTTAGCTGCCCTACGGAGCCCACTTAGTTCTCATAGTCTTGCCTTGCCTGTTTTCTCGTGTTTTGATTCTTGCCCGTGTTTCCTGGATTAACCCCTTGCCTTGCCGTTCGGACGCTGTTTGCACCTCGCTTGGACTATTGCTCATGTACCTGGATTATCTCTCTGCCTTGCCCTGTTGGATATTGTTCACCGATCGACGACCCACGCATGCTCTCGGAATACTCTTGTGTCTTGCCCTCGACATATCTGTTTATTGATGTTTGCCCCGCCTGTGTTTGACTATGTTTCTGAATAAAAGCTTGCACATGGATCCGTACGCCTCACGTCTCATCGGCTCCGTTACAGCAGGACATTTTTATTCTGGAAGTGAACTAATCCTTTAAGTATAAGTTCATCCATGAGACTCATGTATGTTTTTCTGATGAGTGAATGTGTAAATCAATGTTTTTCTGCTGTTCGTTTGCATGTGTTAGGTTATGAATCCAGACATATTTTTCTTCACACGGTATATATGATCTGTAGGAACAGGACTTTCCTGTTGTATAATTTTGTCTAGTGTTTAATGAACTGTTCATTTCTTCTTCAGGTTCATCTGGTGTTGGTATAGATGAGGTGTCAGCAAATGTGACGGAGGGGGATTCAATCATTCTAAATACTAATGTTAAAACAAATGAACAAGAAAAGATTAAATGGTATTTTATTGACACCCGTATAGCTCAAATCAATGGAGACCTCAGTAAGACCTGTACAGATGTTCAATGTAATAAAGGCACTGAGATATTCAGAGACAGACTGAAGCTGGATCATCAGACTGGATCTCTGACCATCATGAACATCAACACCACGTACTCTGGACTTTATCAACTACAGATCATCAGCGAAAGAATCAGCATCATGAAGCACTTCAGTGTTGTTGTAGATGGTGAGTCATTATGTTTAATAGCAACTGTTGTACATGTATACCATTGTTCAGCAACATATGTAAGAGTTGGTGTCAGACACTGATGAAGAAGAGGCTCTGGCAGAAGAGGTTAGCTGATAAATTTGTCATTTTTGAAAACTGAAAATATTTAGACCATTGTCAAAATATCAACAAATAATGTTTTTCTGGCTGAAAGTTGAGATGGGGCAAAAGGAATTCCTTCCATATGCACAGATCTTGATGTTGTGTAGTTAGTTTTTATTTATTTATTTTTGTCTCAGAAAGATCCTTCAATCAGCTGTGGGTTTGTGTTTCAGGTGTTTCTGCTGCTGATCGAGATAAAATGAGAAGAAAGTCAGTGAAGGAGAGAGAATCTGTCACTTTAGAATCTGGTGAAATAAACAAAACTAATAATTCGATGGCGTGGTATTTTAATGACATTCGCATCGCTGAAATCATTGAAGATCCAAGTGAAATCTGTGCAGATGATCAGTGTAAAGAGAGATTCAGAGACAGACTGAAGCTGGATCATCAGACTGGATCTCTGACCATCATGAACACCAGAACCACAGACTCTGGAGTTTATCAACTACAGATCAACAGGATCAGATTCAGCATCATTAAGAGCTTCACTGTTACTGTCACTGGTGAGTATCACTTAGTGACTTAAGTCAATTTTTCTATGAACAGTATTTAATTAAAGTTTGAATTTATCATCCAGTAATTTTAAGTTGGGACCATATTGAGATCATCACCTTCATATGCACATCTAGTGACATAATTGTCAAAAACAAATATGCTGTTCACAATATTAATGTTATTAACATGAACAATGCGTAATAATCAGTTGTAATGTGTTGGTGTTTCTTGTTGAGTTCGTAGTGTTGTGATGCTGTTTTAGCTGCTGTTCTTCAAAAACAACAGATGGCGCCATTTATGTGTTAAAACACTATCATACAGCTGATGACCGAAGTAGAAAAGTGTAAATATCAGACAAAGATATTGTTTATTATCAGTCACTCTCTAAATAATAATGGCTGTCTGTTTTCAGCTGTTCTAGCAGGAATATATGCTTCTGTTCCTGTTGTTGCTGTTGTTGTTGTTGTTGTTCTGCTGCTTGTTGCTGCTTCTGCTGTGATTTACTATCGCTGGCGCCATGATAGAACGAGAGGTTAGTATTACATACAGCTGATGTAACAAGATAGAAATATGATATTTATTGCATGAAAACAATAAAAAAAAAAAAAAAATTATATATATATATTGTGACGGGGTGGAAGAATCACACGACAAGGAGAGCTCAAATAAATACCCCGGAGGGTGGATTTATTCAAAAAGAAAGGGGGTGCAATAGGTGCAAGGTGGCTGGAGGCCGTGGTGTGGTGCTCTCCGTGAGGGATTCTTGCTGTGCGGTGGCAATTCCGTCGTGCCCTCGTCAGGGCTGGGTCGGTCGGTCGGTCGGTCGGTCGGTCGGTCGGTCGGTCGGTCGGTCGGTCGGTCAGTCGGTCGGTCGGTCAGTCGGTCGGTCACTCGCTGGCTTCTGAAAAGAGAGGCGATATCACACATTAAGCCTCAGTCTGGAATAAGTCCGTCCTCTCTCTCACCCAGCCGCGTCCGGCTTATATGGTCGTGGGTTGACGAGCTTCAGGTGTGACCGGCCCAGCCCTGATGAGCCAGTGCAGGTGTTTCGCCTTTGTCTCCAGGGCAACGCTGATGAGAGCTCAGGATACTCGTCACAATATATATATATATATAATTATTATTATTTATTTTTTTTCTTCTTCTATTTAATCAAAGTACTGTATGTTTAACTGAGTTTATTATTATTCAAACAGACAATGTGATGCAGGTCAGTGATCAGGTAAGATACTATGAGCACTGAATCTTTCTTTTTGTTTTTTTTTCTTTTTTGTGTGTGTGTATATATATAGTCTTGTTCTCGTTGTGTAAATGAACCATCAATCCTGTTGATTTATTCTGTGATTCTGTGTTTTAGAATCGTGCAAAAGACTTTTCCCCTAATCAGTCTGCAGCTCTGATGGATGAGACGTCCTCTAATCAGTCTGAGACTCGTGCTGCCAATGAGACGTCACAGTAACATTATTATTATTATTATTATTTCATTGAAAATGAACATGAAGAGAAGATTGGAAATGAGAGAAGAGCATCAGCTGAAACTCAAAACACTCTACCAACACAATACCACGATTTCAGTATCAGGTACCAGTACTGAAATATCACCTAATTCAAACTAGTTTACAATATAATTTAAAATTATATTTATAATTATTATAATTTATAATTCAGTTATTTAGTGATTTACATAATACTTTAAAGAAATGAATGCATTTTTATATAATGTAGGTGTTGCTTGAGAAATGCAATTTGCAAAAAAGGAAGAAAGAAAAAAGTTAGCAGCAATAACGCTTGAGGTTTTTCAGTTTAAAGACAGTTAATTTAGAACTGAATATGATTTAAGTGATTTGAATCAAGTAATTTAATACTTAAAGACAATCAGTTTTTACGGAGTATCTGTCATCAGTCAACACACAGGTGATTAATTGAGTCTGTACTACCAATACTAGTAATATTACAGTCTTTAAAGTTTTACTATTGTCATTTGACAACACTAGAGAGGAGCATGCCTTATGAAAACACCAGTGTGCTGTTATTCATTACATTCATGTTACTCAAAGCTGGTGTTTTCAGCAGGAATCAGTTTATTTGAGTCTGTAAAGCAGTTTATTTGTTTGTTTCTGGTGATGTAGCTTTATGGTTAAAGAAAGGTTGAAGGTTCAAACCGTGCAAGGATTGTTCCATGAAATCTCACCATTGTGTCCTTGATCAAACTCTGAAACTCAGGAACTGAACCTGTAATAACTGCATTAAAAAAAAAAAACACTGTGGAGAAAAACGGCAACAAAATGCCATATATGTGTTTTTTAAATTATATTTAATTTGTTTATTACGTTCCATACTTGTTACTAACTGCTGCACATATCTTTATACTTTTACTTATATTAAGTAAAATTATATTAAATATCTATTTTGTTCAAAGAGCTCACTGTCTGCATACAGAACATCAGCAGATCTCTGATCTACATTTACATTTATCAGACGCTTTTATCCAAAGCGACTTACATTGCATTCAAGTTACAGTTTTTACATTTTATCAGCTCTTGCTTTCCCTGGGAATCGAACCCATGATCTTGGCGTTGCTAGCGCCATGCTCTACTATTTGAGCTACAGGAAAGCAGATCTAAATAAGTGAATCTCATAATTTTTTTTAGAATTTTCTTATTAAATAAATAATTAAATCTCAGATCTGAACTCTGAGATCTGGGGTTCCCAAATCAATGGCAGGGTTTAGAAGTGTCATCAAGGTGCATTTTATTGTAAATATCCTCTGAAAAGTAATTGTAAGTAATTCAGTAATTGTCTGAATTAAAGTAATTGTCATATGTGACCCTGGACCACAAAACCAGTCTTAAGTTGCTGGGGTATATTTGTAACAATAGGCAAAAATACATTGTATGGGTCAAAATTGTCGATTTTTCTTTTATGTCAAAAATCATTAGGATATTAAGTAAAGATCATGTTCCATGAAGATATTTAGTAAATTTCTTACCGTAAATGTATCAAAACATTATTTTTGATTAGTAATATGCATTGCTAAGAATTTCATTTGGACAACTTTAAAGGCGTTTTTGTCAATATTTCGATTTTTTTGCACCCTCAGATAGTGGTGGGTAGAGCGAGGCTTCGTGAAACACGAAAAAAAAAAAAGTTGACTCACCAAGTGGTTTGGGGGAGTGTTTAGTGTTCTCGACTGGAATGCTGTCACCTTGGTTTCGAATCCTGGGTGAAGCGCTAATTCATATAATTATAATAAGCATTTAAATTTTGTGTTTTTATTGTTCTGTTATTGTAATGTGTTGAAACATCGGTCTGACATCTGAATGAACTCTTTGTGAATAAATGTTATTTTGGTCATGAAAAATGAACATTAATAAAAGACATGTTTGACTTTTTTTTTTCTTTACATATATAGATTTTTATTTAAAAATATGGATTTTCTAAACAGTGTCTCAACACTTTGTGATCTGAATTAGATTTCATACAATGCATACCTTGCTTAGATGGCCCAGCAGTGTCAATAGCAGGCCTAGGTACAGGGACAATGTTACCATCCTCTGAAGATGCGTTAACTGATGCGTTCCCCCGATGCTTCGAATCGCCTTAGTCACGTGACATGGGTGTTTCCAAACATCTGCGCTTCGGGATCTCGACACTGTGTCGAAACATCAGCTTCACGTCAGCCATCCCTACCCTCAGATTCCAGATTTTCAAATAGTTGTCTCGGCCAAATATTGTCAGATCCTAACAAACCATACATCAATGGAAAGATGATGTATAAATCTCAATTTTGAAAAATTGACACTTAAGACTGGTTTCGTCGGTCACATATAGTTCAAGTAAAATAATAGGCCTACATACTACATGGTTAGGGTTAGAATGAGGGCTTGGTTTAGGATTATCTATCTATCTATCTATCTATCTATCTACCAACCATAAATGTACGTTATCTGTCCTTGACTTGTTACAGTGAATAAAAAGTATTTAATCCAAAAAATGTCTAAAACTGACTGATGGTTTATTTCTGTGAGTTGTTATGTAAAGGAATGTCATTCATTAGGTTCTCAGATTTTTTTTTTTCTTTATTAAAAACACTTTTGAAAATGACAAATCCTGTCCTTGTCCTCAGCCAAATTAGACCTACAGCTTTCATAGTTTTATGCTAAAAACTGTTATTTAGAAGAAAGAAATATCCATCAATAACAAGTTTAAGTTGTTATCATTCACATCAATTGAAATTGATTAAAAACATGAAATTAAACACAAATTCTACAAATAAATACTATTTTACAACTGCCCCCATGTTTTCAGTCAGTCCTGTCACGTTTACATAAAACTCAACATAAAATGTGTGCAATAGGCCTTTAAGGGTGTGACTCAGAGGAAGTGACATCATTTGACTGAGGTGAAGCTGACACTGATCAAGGATGAGTTCTGTCGTTGAATTTAGTGATTTTAAGCTTGTTTTTGTGTTTTTTCTTTTTTTGAGGAGGAGGAGGAGGATGAGCTAAAGGGTCAGGCCCTGTCACGGTAAAACATCCCAGAAAATAATGAAAATGTTTTAAATCCAACACATGTCTAAAAAGGTTACTGAAATTCCTTGATTGCATGTTAACAGTTTTTATGCTAGCATGCTAGCAGGCTGAGTAATAGCAGTTTAAAGTGGCCGACCGTCAGGCCTGTCACATCAGGCCCCGTCACATCCCTGTGATCCTGTGACACGGCCTTACAAATGAATGGCATTGTTCTTTATTATTACCTTTATTGCATATAATATGTATTTAGCGCATGATATTGTAAAACATTATTTTAATAAATAGACATTACACTGTAAATTTGAAGCTTTTTATGCTCATCGACAATTTTTTTTAATTTTGTCCCTCTTTTACCTAGAGAAGACTTTAAGAGAAAGACTTCAAGGTTAGAAAGGGCTACCATCACAGTACCACGTCATGTTACAGCTTGGTAATAAATGTACCATGGTAATATCTACATTATTACCTAGGAAATTACATGCAATTTCCGCTATTACCATGTAATAATGTAGATGTGCCTGACATTTTAGGAGTGAAATGCGTATAAAAAGGTGAGTATTTATTCAGTCATAAAAATATGCTGAGATGGGATGATATGTGTTTCTCATAGTTTAACTGTCCTCCATATAACTCCGCTATTTAATAATAAGATATTTTTTCCCCCAAGATTTTTACAAGTGGAAATGTACATTTCTGGTAGAAAAGCATTTTCAAAGCACTTTACTGTTGTGTAACTTTGTTTGGTTTATAATTAACTGTTAATTTCTTCTCCAGATGTGTCTGGTGTTGAGAAAGATGGTGTGTCAGTGTTTGTGAAGGAGGGAGATTCAGTCACTCTACGCACTGATGTTAAAACAAACCAACAAGAAGATATTAAATGGTATTTTAATGACATTTGCATCGCTCAAATGACTGGAGATCTCAGTTATATCTGTACAGATGTTCAGTGTAATGAAGGTACTGAGAGATTCAGAGAGAGTGAAGCTGGGTCATCAGACTGGATCGCTGGCCATCATGAACATCACAACCACAGACTCTGGAGTTTATGAATTAAAGATCATCAGCATCAGAAGCAGCAGTGAAAAGACAGTCAGTGCTACTGTTTATTAGCCTGGTAATACCAAACTCTGCTACTTTGCTTTGCTTCGTAGACAGAGTCTGGAAGGGCATAATTGTCTCCATGTCCGCTGTCGTTTTAGATTTCCCTCACCTAAACTACAATCTTAAATTCAGCACTTAGCGTCTACGTCACGGCTCTCAGCCCGCCCTCTGTTTGTTGGTTGGCCGGCTGCTGCGGAGCCGGAGATAATCTGGGAGATGGTTTGCTATATCAGACTGAGTACAGAAGCGAACTGAAATTGAGGGGAAGTACGAAGTCTGACGTAGTCAGGCTAAGTCAAACCAGTCCTGATGAATGAGGAATGAACATGGTCTTCTTGTGCCAAAACAGAAAAGAGAAAGCTGGAAAGTTGCACATTTCCATTGGTATGTCTGTATGCAATGCAGTTATGTGTGGTACAGCATTGATGTTGATCTCTCAAAAGACAGCAGTTACAATTTTTCACACATACATCTTTTTATAGCTCCTAGAATGAGCAAATTAGCAGTGCATCATCTCTGGGATTTGGGCAGGAAATGACTGAATATGGTCAGTTCTGACACCTGCACCTGTATTCACCAACACTATTTCTCTAGAGTTAATGTTGACTTATTGTTTTGTCTGTTTGTTTGAAGCAGGATGAAGCCAGTTGATGAAGATATCAATTCAATGGCCACCAAGTGAAGCACTGCTGCCTGAACCCATCAGATATCTACTGTGAAGATTGCATTCACGAACAGCTCTACTGTGACAGCTTAGATGTTACAGCCCATAAAATAAACTTCACAACTGAACAACTGAGAGATAGTGGTGGAGGATCTTTTGGCCCATACCTCCAACAACCTCCAACAAGAATCAATGGTAAGTCCAGTGCAACAATTATAAATAAAAATACTATATATTGTTTATTAATTTACCACACCCTAAATACACGTACTGAGGTTAATGTGCTTTAACTACAAATACCACAGTAAAATACGGTTACTGAGGTAAACTCATAGTAAGTATCGAGGTTATTGTGCTTGCCCTGTAACTTTAGAATGCAGTCCAATTTTACTGTTTATTTAATATTATTTTTAATTATTTAATAAATAATTTATTAAATATACATTATTTAATATTATTGTGGCCTGTCTGAAAAAGTGAGTTCTGACTCAATGTTAAAATATAATTTGTATTGTCTCTATCATCTTCACATGCATGTCAAAGTGACAGTTTTCAGGCTGTAAGCCAGAGACATAGGGTTTAGTTCACACTGCAGGTCTTAATGCTCAGATCGGATTTTTTGCTGAAATCCGATTTTTTTGCGCTGTTGTTCACATTGTCATTTAAATGCGACTGCCATCAGTCTCATGTGTGAACCATATACGGCCCTGAAGTGACCCGCATGCGCAGAAGACGTGACGTCAGACGCAGCGTACTGTGTTTGCGGAAATAAAAATGGATGCTGCTTGTGTTAGCGTGTGTTTAGCAATTTTTAAGTTAATGTGCAATCGGAGGCTAAATAACAAAGTGATAAGAAGAAGAATACTAAGAAAAAGTAAAAATCGCATGAAATGCAACATGGCCGTTCAGACTGAAGTCGCATTGCAAAACATCGGATATGTATCCGATTTAGGACCACATATGAAAGTGGCCTGGGCCTGATTTGAAAAAATCGGATTTGTGCTGTTCAGACTGTCATAAGAAAATCAGATGTGGGTCACATTTGGGCAGAACAAGTCAGAAATTATATACGTGATAACTGCTTAAAATAATTTTTTACCCCAGTAAACATTCCTGTTTCTAGTTGATTTCTCAGTGCTGTGATGCTGCTTTAGTTGCTTTTCAAAAACACCAGATGGTGCAATTTAGCAGTTAAATTAATGTCATGATACAACTGATGACCAAAGTAAAAAAGATGTAAATAGAATTTAAAGTAATAGTTAAATACTGGATGATAACTCTAGTGATAATGACTCTCTTTATCTGTTTCAGATTCAGGCCTGTCTTCAGCTGCTGTAGTGAGAATATGTATTGCTGTTCTGCTCCCTGCTGCTGCTGCTGTTGTGTTTTTCTATTGCAAATGCCAGGAAAGAAAGAAAGGTGCGTATTACTTACAGCACAGAATGCATTGTGTATGAATACTCTTTAAACAATGTGAAAATATTTATTTTTTGTTCTAATTAACCAAAGTAAGTTTGTAATTGTGCTGATTGTTTAAACAGGAACCGGGACACGGCAAAATCAGGATCAGGTGAGACACCATGTGTTCTGTTCTATGTGTACTGAACTGAAACAAACAACAAAAATTACTACAGATTCAGATCAGTGAGTTCTATATGTGATGTGTGTATTCATTTAGAAATCAATACACAGGAGCATCAACAATTATTGACTCTTTAAGACTGCTCTTGCACTGTATTACTCTGAATGAACAACAGTGGTATGAATACATTTTTATGTTGTGATATAATTGTTTTTATGTGAATTATTTAACATGTTCTGACTACACTTTAGGGTCTGGGTGTAACATATGTTCGTTCACTGTGAACCTATTGTTTTTTCTCCTTTATTTTTTTATACCAAAGCACAACTTCACCAGTTAGGCCATATTATAAACCAAATAACAATAGTATAAAACCATAAAAAACAACTTTATTCAGAGCACATGATTACTGATATCATCTTGATATTCACCAACACAACAGTTCAGTCATTTAGATGTGATATTTTAATCACAGTACTTCACACCCAGCTGGCATGCAAACCTTTTGTATTTCAGCAGTACAAAAGATGACAGGAAACGGTGAAGAAGCGTTAAATATTTAGGAAAAGGAAACTACCATGCATTCTGAAACATCATAAAAAAACAACTCCACATGTTAAGTATTTTGTGTTTGTGTAAGTGACTTATTACTCCTGTTCATTTCTTTGACTTTCTGTGAATCCTTGTTTTCTTGCAGGAGAATCATTTGGAAGATGAGATTACATCTCGGTTTATAACTCCTGTGGTCAATGCTTCTAATGGGAATACTAATGGGAATCTTATAGAGCGTTAAAGGTAAATGTTCAGTCTTTCACATCATCTGTCCATTCCAGGTGTTCTGTCTCTTTAGTTCTGTTCAGTGCTGCATTCATCTGGTGTGATTTTAAAATATTTTAATTATTGTGTTCTTTATATGTTTGTAGAATAGTGTCACTGGCGGCGAGGGAGACTGGGGGTGCAAATCCATTGGACAATACACTGTTGCATGTGCAAAACAGTGCTTTTAAACATCTTGTGTACATACATGTAATTGTGTATATACAGATCTGCCTTTAACCAGTCAGATTGTTTAATTGTTTCATTCTTTTGGCAATGCTTTGTTCTTTTATACCAGATATACACTACACAATTTGATGCCCAGTTTCACTCCCATCAGTGATGTTTTGTAGAGATTGCTGACAAAACCCAAAATCTGCAGCAAATAGATGCTGGGTTACATGAGTGATGTTTACATTGTCTGAGATGTCAAAGATGTGATTTGAGAGAACCGTTGATGTGTTGCAGATGCTCAAGAAATATTTAGCAGCCTATAGCAGGATAAAAATCTGGACCTGTCTGCGGTCCAGTATCTAGCAGTGTGAAATGTGTTTTAACTTGAAATGACATTTGCGGTGATTTACAATCAATGAGAGAGCATGATACAGGCCGAGTTCAGCTCGCGGGTGATCTTACGTCATTATGTCATTTCACTTCCCGTTCTTGCCTTTTGTACATGAGATGAGAATTTGAAAAGATTCTTCCTAGTGAAATCACCAATACATAATGTAGTGTATAACGCAATGACATCAAGATACCCAAAAACAGTTGTGTAGTGTACAAGGCACAGTGATCTGACAACTTAAATTGTGTAGTGTACGGATGGCATTATTCCCTTTTTCCACTTTTTTAAATATAATGACAATATAATCGCCATTGGCTATATATATATATATATATATATATATATATATATAATGTCTGCGGGTATTTTGTTTGTATATATTTGTAGATATATATATATATTTATGAGCATTTTTCTCAGGCTCAAATGTGTGGGTTCAGTTATTTAAGTTATTAGGTTCTGTTCATTGTCATTGAAGTGAAATAACTGAACATAAATATAGGAACTTGAGAAAAATGCTAATTTTAAAAGAAAGTTTCAGATGGCACTTAGAGGCTTTTGCTAGCCTGACTACGTCAGACTTCGTACTTCCCCTCAATTTCAGTTCGCTTCTGTACTCAGTCTGATATAGCAAACCATCTCCCAGATTATCTCCGGCTCCGCAGCAGCCGGCCAATCAACGAACAGAGGGCGGGCTGAGAGGCGTGACGTAGACGCTAAGCGCTGAATTTAAGATTGTAGTTTAGGTTTAGTTGAGGGAAATCTAAAACGACAGCGGACATGGAGACACGGGATGCTATTCGCTCTGTTGTGGAGAATATTCCCGGCATTTGCCAACTGAAGCCCGAACAAGAAGAGTGTTTGTTCACATTTTGAATGGAGGTGATGTTGTGGCCCTACTCCTGACAGGTTTTGGGAAAAGTTTAATTTATCAACTGTTACCGATCGTCATTCGTCAGCGAGAAACTGGGGAGGCCAAAGTCCGGCAAGGCGATAATTGTGGATGCGTAGATTTACTTCACATAATCTGCAAAAGTCGTTCACAGCCATCTTCACTCCGGTATTTCGCTCGATGGTTTTGTTTTCGGTGCATACCTGTGTTTACAGCGGAAGTTCGAGGCGGCTGAGCCGGCGCATAACATACATCATAACCAACCGTTATGTGATTGGCTTACAGGTACACCAATGATTTTAAACTTCAGACATTCAGACTTTTTCTCAGTATTCCTATCAGTGTTGTATAAGGGGTTTTATGCATAATAGTAACCCTTGAATGTGATCAAACAGAGCAAAGTAAAAAGTAGCTGGGATGAGATATACACAAATTTTGATGCAAAATTGTGTTAATTCAGTATACACAATATACCACAATTTTGCACACACTTTTCCAAAAAAATGTCAAAAAATAATTATTGATTATTGCAAAGGGTTACTAATGACACATCATTTGGATATTTTCATGTCTGGGAAAAAAATTGGGATTAAACATGTTAATTTTCCTTTAAATTACTATGTATAATAAAGACAAAACATTCTTTGCTGGTGTCAGTCCTCTGTCGTGTGTGTCATGTGTTCCCACTTCTTGTTTCCTTATTTGGTTTGCTTCCTATTCTTGTTTAGTGTGATTGTCTGTTATTCTGTTCAGGTGTGTGTAATTATCTTGTGTGTGTAAGTTCCTGCCGGTTTAGTTAGTTTTCGTCTGGATTAAGTCAGGTTCAAAATGTAAAAATTATTGTTTCATTTTGTTGACATTTTAAAGGTTTTTATAAAGGATTTTGGATTTCTCTTCATCAATCAGAAATTGTCAACCACAATAAATAAATAAACGTGTAAAAAGACAACCATGTACTGGGTGAAAGATGTATGGACAAACTCCCTCAATAAAAAAAAACTTCAAAATATTGATAGGAATAAATCTGGAAAGAAAGTTTTTTTTATAAATAATGCTGAAGTTGATATATCTGGCTCAGTGCATGAAAAAACACCTTTCAAGAAATGAAATCTCAAATAAATAATGTAATAAAACAAACTCGTTAAAGTGTATTTTAGATATTTTCATTTCATTAGTCTTAAAGAAGACAAGGTACAGTATAAGAAAAATTTTAAAATTGCCCAGTGCAACAATGGATTTGCCTGTAGTGTCTGGTCTTAATGTCATTAACCACAGAATAAAAAAAATAAAAAAACACAGACAGCGCAAGACAAGGCAAGGCTGAGACACTGTCTGTGTTGGATCTTATTAAAGATTGTTATTTTGAGTTATCCTCGTCTCCTCGTTCCTCCCTGCTGTGTGCACCATGACAGATGGAGTCTAGGACTTTATCATAAATAGCATTTTTGAGTTATTATCAGAAATGCATTAAACCTCAACCTTTAGCATTTCAGGATTCAGCCTTTGACCTTTAATCAAGACCTGAATACAGCACCTGACCAACCAAAACTTTATTCTTGAGGATAAAGATTAATCAGGGAACCTATAGAATAAACAAAACACAAATAATACATCCTGAATAAAACAACACTCTTCTACATAACAATTAACACACACACACACAAAACAAAACATCCGTAGGAAAATATTAACAAAGCCAACGCATCTACAACCACATTTAAACATAACTGAGGTCAAAGATTGTATGTATAATATTATTTTTAAATTTGTTTGAGTTTATTCGGACCATGTTGAACACCTTGTAAGATTTCAAGTATCTAAGTCAGAGAATACATCATTTGTCAGTTTTAGACAAGTAGTTACTGAATAATTAGGCCTAAAACCAAATTGGCATGGTGATAAAATAGCATTAATACAAATTCAGCTGTGCTGAAATTCTGGATTGCATGAAGAATAGAACACAAGAAAATCACAAGAAAAATAAATTATGTCTAAAGTCATTTTTGCTTATTAGTATGGTGGTTGAATTGGATCATCAAAGGTCAGCAGCAAAGACATTTGTTAATAAATGAGATGAAATACATACAGGATATTTGTGCTATTTAACATTTTTATTATTGTTTAGGTTTTTGTCATATTCTGAGTTTTAATTTCATTGTTTTTATTCATATATTCATGGTGAATGCGTTTTTGTGCAAGTGAGATGAGTAAATGCATATTCACATTTATCTACAAGCATCATGTTCACACAGCACATTCAACGCCTCTGCACTTACTCCTGATTTCTCTCAACATTGGGACAGGTGAGCTGACAGTTAATCTTTCAAGATCCAAACAATTTTTATTTAATCTATTGGACTGGGTCTGAGTTTCCTCTTAGAGGATTCATCAGACAAGTCTTCAATGTCATCACAGAGTCTTCTTCATCTAGGAGATCTGGATTTACACCCACAGCTCCAGATTGACCCTGTGACACACAGTCTAGGTCATCAGCATCAGATATTTCAGACTCTGAATCAAGACTAAGAATCTTCCTCATCCTGTTCTTCATGCAGCATCTCTACAAACATTTCAGCCATAAATGTAGAATGACTGAGACCGGCCATATAGATAAAGAAAATCAAAAGCACAAGAATATTTTCAAATGCACATCAAACAGTTGTTCACGTACTGTATGTATTTGTATTATGTCCTCATCCACCACCAAGTGTGCAGCATCCACCTGCATGATGCGACGGCAGCCATATTGTGGCAGAATGCCCACCACACTCCAGGTGGAGAGGAGACAGTGATGAAGCCCCAGTAGATATGGGGATGGTTAGGAGGCCATGATGGTCAGAGGCCAATGAGCAAATTTGGCCAGGATGCCGAGGGTCACAGCTCTACTTCTATACTTATAATATATCGTCACTGTATGAAACCTTGTATGTGCAAAGCTGTTACTTTTCAGGAACACTGACAGACATAAAGGGCAACCAATAGCATTGATTTATGACAAAAAAAACAAAACAAAAAAAACATGAGGAACTATACAAGGTTTTCACCTGACAGCGATGATATATATTTGTATATGAGAACGTTATTTTTCAACTTTTATTTTGTTGACCTAGCTAACATTAGCTAGCTAGAATAGAGTATGTCAACAACAGTCTAGCTAACAGTATTGGACATGTTTCTCGTTCTCACTAATAATGGATTTCAAGGTCAAGGTGCATTCAAATATTATGTATCGTTATTTTTCACAATATATCAAATATTTTCTGTGGTAATGATAAAATAAGACTCATATTTATCAAATATACAAAAGCAGACATGTTGAGTAAAATTAAGCACAATGATTTGTGTAAATCAAAAACAGGATATTTAATGAATACCTGGAATAATAAATGATAAAATGCATTTCTTTCAGAGATTCATCAAAGAAACACTCAGCCATGATTGAAACAACATAGGAAATGAATACGGGTCATATTAGACCCATGTGTGTAAAACAGATGTAGAAATACAAAAACTGTGCTTGTTTATAAAGTAAAAAAGGTAAAATAAAACATAATGATTGATTTGTGGAAATCGAAAAAAACAATATATTTAATGAATACCTGTAATAATACATTATAAAATGCATTTCCTTCAAAGATTCAGCAAAGAAACACTCAACCATGATTGAAATTACATAGGAAATGAATACGGGTCATTTTAGACCCATGTTGTACATTAGAAGGGTAGTGATACAAAAATGATTTTTATTAAAAAGTAATAAAGGAAAAATGAAAATAAGTATTTGTGATGGTCAAAAACAAGTTAATTGAGGAATTCCTACTGAATGAGTGAAACCATGAAACCACTGAACCAGGGTTGAAAGCAGTTCAGTGGAGGTTTTGTCTTTCTGAGCCAGAGATGTTGACATTACCTGTAGGCTAGTACTATAGAAATTTCCCTTAATTCCAATGAATTTCATTAATTTTCCAGGCCTGGAAATTTTGATTTCAAATTCAGAATGGACACCTGAATTTAAAGTACGGTAAGTATGTCGCAAAAATAATTCATCTAAATAAAGTCATAAAAAATGTTGTTATAACAGGTGGCACAAGCATAACAGAACAAACATATGAAACATTTTCTTCAGTTGTTCAGTGTCTGATCTAATAAGACTATCTGCTGAAAATACTCAACCTGATGTGAATCCTCCTCTGACAGAGTTTGACCCTCCTAGTTTACACACTGCATTTGCATATGATATAATGTTATAGTTCATCTGACCCTAAATAAGACTTTAACTGTTCTTAATTGGTTAAAATAGTCTTTATTTTTCATCATTGAGCCTACTTTTTATAAGGTAATTATGTGTAAATATGTGACTGGGTTGGCTAAAAGTATATAAAAAATTGTGTAAATTGTGGATTAACTACTTTTCATGGCGAAATAGAACATAACCATCATGATTTTAAAAATGTATATATTTATTCAGTTTTTAATTTTTGTGAAAAACCGTGTATGATCTCACGTACCAACGTTTATTTGAGTCAAACTGAAACCTGCTGCGGTCAGATTTCTGTAGAAATGTGGTTTCAGAGCATGTGTGTTTAATTTGTAGGTGAAGAGTGGCTTCCTGTCCAGCCTCTATGATAAGCTTTTTAAGACCCTTTAATCTACCGAAACAAAAAACATGAGAAACCATGTCTTACACAGAGGCAGAGAAACAATAACAACTACATAATCATATTAACAAGTTTAGAATCACTTTTTGAATTTTCCATCCATTACCCAAAATACATATGTGACCCTGGACCTCAAAGCCAGTCATAGCACAGGTATATATGAAAGCAACAGCCAAAAATGCATTGCATGGGTCAAAATGATCGATTTTTCTTTTATGCCAAAAATCATTAGGCTAAAGATCATGTTCCAAGAAGATATTTTGTAAATTTCCTACCATAAATATATCAAGACCTTTGTGACCCTGGATCTTGAACATCTTAAAGAACATCACACAAACCACTTCCTGATTCATTTATACACTCCTTCTTTTTTTCTAATAACTTCATCTGGACAACTTTAAAGGAGATTTTCTCAATATTTTGATTTTTTTTTTCACCCTCAGATTCCAGATTTTCAAATAGTTGTATCTCAAATATTGTCCCATCCTAACAAATCATACGTCAATGGAATTATTTATTCTGCTTTCATATGATGTATAAATCTCTAATTAAAAAAAAATGGGTGTTGTTAAAACACCAGTGTGCATTCATGTTCCTCCAAGATGGTGTTTTCAGCTAGAATCAGTTTATTTAAATCTAAGCACTTTATTTGTTTGTTTTGGTGTTGTAGCTTTATGCTTAAAGAAAGGTTGACAGTTCAAATCCTGCAAGGGTTGATCCATGAAATCTCACCATTGTGTCCTTGATCAAACAGGAAGTGAACCTGTAATAACTATACCTTAAAAAAAAAAAAAAAAAAACTGGCAACAAAATGCCAGTGATGTGTTTTTTTAAATTTAATTAGTTGTTTATGTTCCATACTTGTTACTGGCTGCATAAGCCATTTTACTCTTACATATATTACGTAAAATTATATTAAATCCCTCTTTCTTTCTCAGGTTCATCCCATTTGATTTACTAGTTCAAAGAGCTCATTATATGCTTACAGAACATCAGCAGACCTCATTGAACTCTGAGATCTGGGGTTCTCAAATCAATGGCAGGATTTAGAAGTGTCATCAAGGTGCATTTTATTGTAAAGTCAATTATTGTATAGTCATTTCAGAGTCATAGTTAACATACGATAATTGGCCTCAGAAAAACTGTTTCCTCAACCTCTATAGAAGACAAAACTTGGGTGCCTTGAACTTTGAGTGGAATATTTTTAGACCTTTTATTTGTTTTCTCTAACTTTGCATTTGTCAAGGAAACTGCTTTAAAGGCTTAGCCTATAAACACATTTTCTTTTCAGGAAAATGAAAAAGGAACTTGAAAGGTCTTTGTATGTTCATATGATAAATTAGATTAAAGCAGATCTGATTCACTCTTAATGGCTTGAATATTTATTGTGACATTTTTGAGTTTGTTATTAGAAATAACTGAACTAAGCTAATCATTTATAGAGTGACCATGTAACGTTTGCCATTCTGAATGATATTCTATTGGTGGACCATTAAATTAAAATTCCAGACATTACTGTAACACCAGAACATGTGATATAAATAGTGGAAACAAAACAGAGACAAGGCAGGGAATATATGTGAACAAAACCAAAAGGTGTGTGTGAGGTATTGTCCTGTTTGAACTCTAACATCATTTCCAGTAGTTCATCTGATCATCATTTTTTTGGGGACATTTTCATACACAGCATCTATCTTTGATTTCTGCAAGGAAACACAAACACAATCAAGAACCTGGTGGAAATGATACAATATTAATAGCAGACCAACTTGGATTTCTACATTTCTAAGTCTTCACATTTACAACAAAAACGTATGAATGATTTCGTATGCTAAAAGCTGGATCTACTAATACTAATAATTTTTTTTTTAAAGAACTACTACATGATGCTAATATGGAGCAGCTGGAAGAAATTACATCAAACATCTAGTTTTTCACATGAGTTATTAAAGGAACACTCCACTTTTTTTGGAAATAGGCTCATTCTCCAACTCCCCCAGAGTTAATAAGTTGAGTTTTACCGTTTTTGAATCCATTCAGCTGATCTCTGGATCTGGCGATAGCACTTTTAGCATAGCTTAGCATAGATCATTGAATCCGATTAGACCAGTAGCATCGCGTTCAAAAATGACCAAAGAGTTTCGATAGTTTTCCTATTTAAAACTTGACTCTTCTGTAGTTATATCGTGTACTAAGACCGGCGGAAAATGAAAAGTTGCGATTTTCTAGGCCGATATGATTAGGAACTATACTCCCAGTCCGGCGTAATAATCAAGGAACTTTGCTGCGGCAGCAGGCGCAGTGATATTACGCAGCGCCTGAAAGTAGTCCCCAGCTATATTATAACTAGTTACCTAGCTATACTTGAGCTGGGGACTACTTTCAGGCACTGCGTAATATCACTGCACCTGCTGCGGCCATGTTACGGCAGCAAAGTTCCTTGATTATTACGCCGGAAAGAGAGTATAGTTCCTAGCCAAATCGGACTAGAAAATCGCAACTGTTCATTTTCCGCCGGTCTTAGTACACGATATAACTACAGAAGAGTCAAGTTTTAAATAGGAAAACTATCGAAACTCTTTGGTCATTTTTGAACGCGATGCTACTGGTCTAATCGGATTCAATGATCTATGCTAAGCTATGCTAAAAGTGCTATCGCCAGATCCAGAGATCAGCTGAATGGATTCAAAAACGGTAAAACTCAACTTATTAACTCTGGGGGAGTTGGAGAATGAGCCTATTTCCAAAAAAAGTGGAGTGTTCCTTTAAGCTAAAACATCAAACAGATTATTTAAGTTCTTGTTTGTCATGACTCTGCAACTAAGAATGACTGTCTTTCACACAAAAGAAACAGCAATAAAAATACTAGTTGCAGAATAACCAATATAGAACGTCCTCCTAAAGTCATATTTGGAACATTATACTAAAAGAGTGGTCCCCTTTTAGTGTATGGGTCATTCCTGTTATACAGTGACTTTTCTGTCTCTATGATTTAATTTTAATTTTCTCTAAAATAGTCACATATTTATAAGACATTGTTTAAATTATACATATTAGGTCTACTTTGTCACTTAAACAGAGATAATTAACATTCTGTTAAAGTCCCAAATGTCCTCTTTGTAAAGTTGCTGTGTGGCCATAGAATAATACAGAACGTCCTTCTAAAATCATATTGGGAACATATCCCTAATGTTCTGTAGAGGTTCGGGACTTTCGGTAAATATGGACAGCTGGCAGATTTCAGATTGCCACAGAACCACAGGTAATCAAGATAAAAATGTTTTGAAAATGTAATTTTGTCCATTTTATATTATTTATAATATAACTAATTTATATTATTGATAGTATTAATAATATTAACGGAGTGGCAATGACATTAGTTTGAAAACAGCTGGACTGTTGTGGATGACTTTCATCATTAGACACCACAGTCGTGGCGTTTGCCAGTCTTTTACTTGGACATAAGTGCATCTGTGACATGATACGTTTATCTTGATTATCATGGGAATCAAGTTTAAGTATATGTTGGGTTCTACTCCCATACCAGATATGAAAGCAGCAGTATAATTTAACAACTACCAGCGATCCATAAATTAAAGGGGTTATGAACTGCCTTCGTTTTTTTATTTTGTACTGTTCTCTGTGGTCCACTTATAATGTTATCAATTTTTTGCATCAAAAAACATAATTTAGAAGTAATAAACTATTTTATGCCCTGTTTTTAACCCCCCTCATCAGAACAATAATAAGCTTGGCAGATTGTAGACTTGGAAGTAAATGCCCACTGCTATGATTGGCTAACAGCTGTTTATGTTTGACAGCGTACCTTCCTCATAGGTTGACACTGCTGTGATTTAGGTCAAAAACGCATAAATAACTCAATGCATATAAAACAATCATGGTCTGTAAGAAAAGACAAAGCAATTGTGACCACTGTCGGATCCAGTATAGTTGGCACAGCATTGACTTTTAATTGTGCCTTGTTTGTAAATGAGTCCGCAGTAAAATGAAGTAAACAAAGGACCAAGTTCTTACTGACGCGGTCTGGATCTTCATTAAAAATAAAGTTCATTCACTCTTATCTAACATTGGGATCAGAAGGAAGGCAACGCAAACACTGTTTTTTCACAACTTGGCACTGCACAGCCTGTGCATCTTTATCATTTGGTTTCTGTTTAGACCTGCATGTTCATCTTTCTCGTAAACACTACATGTGTGAATCGGTGGGCGGGGCTAAACAGGCAGTGATGTCAAAGCAGGCATTGATCATCTTCTGCAGAAGTGCTTATCCACACTATTACATCATAGAGTAGAACATTCCAAAAGCTGTTGTTTTGACAGACTGCCTTCAATATAAGCTGTTTTTAGACAAAGTTTTGAGTTCTGAAACTTAAAGGATGTTTTTATTATATAATGACCTCTTATATGTCAAAAGATCAAGGGAATTTTGGTTTCTTAGTTCATGACCCCTTTAAGAGAGAATCTACCCTTTTGTTCAACCACACAAAAAGTGCCCCATTGAATAATTTGCGCTGCTGTTCCTGTTCTAAGCATATTGAAAAGACTGCGTTCATGGAATGGAAAACAGATGCGATGAAAGTGAAAGGTGAAAGTGAAAGTTAGATAGCATTCTGCCTAAAACATTTTTTGATTAACTAATCCTATGCATTTAATATGCTATTTTTTATTTATTTTTTCAGGTCTGCAAAAAGAAAATAGCCCAGCACAATGGAAAAACTGTATGTTAGTATTTACACTAAGGTGCGGAGTACATACACTTAGCGTAAATAGCATTAACAAATATTTTGATCTTTTGATGGTTAGGCTGACAGATCAGCCACGTCTGTTCATGAATGGTCTGTGAACCATCTGATGCTGCAAACTTCAATTAGACTAACTACAACATAGTCAGTAATTATCTTACCGTTCTTCCTGTTGGTTTACACAATGCTGAATGAGTTCTGTCTTCCTGTCGTGTCATGGCTGCATTAACAATGATCACAGACTTGTTAAAATGACAAAGTGTGCAATCATATTTAGAAATGTATATATATGATTCAAATGCATTAATTGTAGTTAATATATGTAGTTTAATAATTGAGTTCCTGACCTGTTTTTCTACATTTATTGCAGATGCAGCACATTACGACTGCAGCTACAATCAGAGATCCAGCAGCAGCAGCAGCAGAAATCAGCTCTATGTGCAATAAAGGCAAACCCTGATCTGTAATGGACAAAATGACTCTGTCAGTCTAACCTCAAACAAGACTGAGATCTTGGTGGTGGATTATTTTTGTGTAAAAAACAGATCAGCTCAGTAAGTAATCATTAATGGGTCATTCTTCAGTTGCGGTGGCAAGTGGTGTCCCTCTACTTTACAACAGTTGAAATAAACTTTAAATACCAATAAATTATAAAATGTTTGCATGTTTGTATTCTGTAGGGTAAACACAATTTGTGCACTATTAATAGTTACATAAATACATATTGAATTGAGTTTGAGAGATTGTATTTGTAACAAAATATGCATGTTCCCACCATACCTTAGAGAGATATCATGGAATGTAATTGCAACAATATAACATTTTTAACACAAATAAAGTGGTTATGATGTGAATATTAACCATGTACAATATTATTAAATTGTTTTAAAGAAAAAAAGTTGTGTCCCCCAAATTCATGTCTGTGGTGTTACCACAATGGATTTTGCCCCTTTAAGAAAAGGGGGAAATCTGTTTAGACTGCTTCCTGTGTGTAAAGGTCAATGCAGGTGCTGGTTGATCTGAGGGGTGCATGTCGAGTACATTCTTTCGTATTAATTTTCTTAAGTTTAGCTAAATTTCTGACAATTTCATGTGCCACACTTTACTAGTGTCTGTGGTGTTATGTTGATAACTTGCAGATTTTACATATTTTAATCAAAATTTTGATAAATACATACTTATTAATATTTCCAAAATGTCCCCTGATCTTGAAATCATCATGATGGCAGCCTCCATTTTAGAAAAGTCTGGATTTAGGTCGATTTGTCTGTGGTGTTACTGTCTGTGGTGTTACTGTCTTTTCTGGTAACAGCACATAGCCTATAGTAACTTGCAATATAAAGTCTGTGGTGTTATTTCAAAATGACAGACATAAGTGGCTGCGTCACCAGTGTTTGATTGAAATTATTTAAAAATAAAAATGTTCTTAAGCTTTTATTTGAATGGATATAGCATATTAAACTAATTTTAAATGCATAGCAATATATATATATATATATATATATATATATATTTTTTTTTTTTAAGAATTTTTACAAATTCTGCCTCTCATTTGCCACCCCAATTGAAGAATGACCCTAATAACACCACTGTCATACCTGAGCGAATCTGACAGAGTTGAGTAATGTTGAGCTGTCTGGTCTGGTGGCTGATGGGATTGTTGAGCACACAGCTGTAGGTGTTTTTATCCTGATATTCCACCTCCAGAGGTAGAGAGAGACTGATGTTGAGATCAGACACACTGATGCTGGACAATAAACTGTTTCCTTTGTACCAGGAGAGAGTCACATGACTCACATTCACCGCTGAACACAACAATGAACAATATGATGATGATGATGATGATGAATATTGTGACGAGTTACTGCTGATGACAGGAAAAGGCAGACGAGCTGAAAACATTAGAAGATAAAGAGAAACTTTATCATGCTCAGTGAATGTTTAGTGTAAATAGTTAATAAAACAAGAATATTTAGACCACACAATAAGTGACGTCTCTACCCACCATAGACAAAAACATTGAAGTTTTTTGTTAAAAGTTTTGCTCCATTTATCAGTAGTTTATAAAGTCCAGCATGTTCAGTTCTGGTGTTTGTGATGGTCAGAGATCCAGTTTGATGATCCAGCTTCAGTCTGTCTCTGAATCTCCCATCAGGACCATCATATGTGGAAAATATTTGTTTGTTTCTTTTGATGTACCCTATGAGGGACGTTTCAGATGTTTCAGACGCTCCAAACGCCCACACTATTCTGCAGTCTTTGCATTCAGTAATGTCATTGTGTAAAGTGACTGAATCTCCCTCAGACACTGACACTGACTCGCTAAACACACCTGAAGAACATGAACGTGGACAGATGAAAGTTTCCTGTACACTCTTAAAAATAAAGGTGCTTCACGATGCCATAGAAGAACCTTTTAGTCTAAATGGTTCCATAAAGACCCTTTAACATCTGAAAAAACTTTCTGTTTCACAAAAAGTTATTTGTGGTGAAAGACGGTTATTCAGATTCTAAAAAGGTAAGAAAGAGATGGTTATTTTAAAGAACCGTTGACTGAATGGTTCTTTGTGGAACCAAAAATGGTTCTTCTGGCGTCGCTGTGAAGAACCTTTTGAAGCACCTTTATTTTTAAGAGTGTAGTTTCAGGGTTGCTGCAGGATTTTTAAGCTCAAATTTAAGACTTTTTAAGACCTGCACAAATAAAATGAATACCATATGAGCAGGGTAGGGCAATGTCTATGGTAAACTGTAAAATGAATGTAAAAAGCATGATTTACAGTTCAGATAGAAGTTTTCACAAAACAAAAAATTATACACTTCATATTTCAGCCTTTAAACCATTTTTTAAGAAAATGGATGAGTCAAAAGTATTAATTATATTAATTTAAATAATTATCAATAAATTATTATATTAATTAAATAACATACAAACACGTTTTACTGTTTAGATTTTTATAATGGATTATCTCCTTATCGATCCACCAGTTCACATTTACAGCTCTGCGTGTTTGCAGGGTAAAAACATGGGTTGAGTTTTGCATTGGTCTGAACAAAAACAACCCAATGTTCCTGCAATACTGGAGGCTGCAGTTCTAGGACCGCATAGAACCCTGTTTTTTGGGACAGCACCATATATTCCAACAGAGGAGACCTGATTCAAACAAACAAACAAACAAACAGATGCAAACAAAAGCACATCAGACGTGAAGCGCTGCAGCTAATTAACTTAAGTCTCGCACAGACACAAGTCTTCTTTCCAAGAAAACAGAATTTTAAAGCAGAATATATTGAAATAAATTAGGTTAAATATTTCAAGAGGGGTATGTTTTGGGTTAGGAGTTGGTTAGGACAATAATTAAGAGTATAAAATTAAATAACTACATAATTCCTTAAAAATAATAATATACAGAATTGAATAGCAAGTGCTATAAAATAGTATGAGCCACTAATATTTAGTCATTTAGCAGATGCTTTTATCCAAAGCGACTTATAAATGAGGACAATAGAAGCAATCAAAATCAACAAAAGAGTAACGATATGCAAGTGCTATAACAAGTCTCATTTAGCCCAACTCAGTACATGTAGCAAGAGATTTTTTTAAAATTATATAATAAATAAAAAGAAAACATAGAATAGAAAAAGAATAGAGCAAGCTAGTGTTAGAGGCCTTTTTGCTTTTGTTAATTGTATAATAAATAAAAAGAAAACAGATAGAATACAAAAAGATTAGAAAAGCTAGTGTGCAAGTCTAAAAGGGACAAGTTTTTTTTTTTTTTAAGAATAGAATTAGAATAGAGAGAGGTGTGACGTTCTTCATTCTCTCTTACATTCTTTTGGCTCATTAAAAATTAATGTTGCTGCCTCGTTCTGGATTAATTGTAAAGGTTTGATAGGACTGGCAGGAAAACCTGACATAATACATACATATAAATAAAATAAAATAATAATAATAAAAAAAAATAATACATTTAAAAAAAAAAAAAACCTATAGGGCCCTTGAAATCCAGTTCTGAAACTACAGCCTCTGGTATTGCAGGAAAACCGTACTCACAACAACAGCCTTATTGAACACGCACATTCATTCTCTGCCAGCAGGAGGCGCTTTCGAACTGTTTCCCCGGTAATGGCAGAACACAAAGCAGCGCAGCACTGGACTTTTTGAAACGTGCAGAGCTCATATTTATTTATAGCCTTTTGAAGTTTAATCATCTCATTAAGCTGTATCACCATTCTGGTCTGTACCCAAATTTAAGAACTATTTAAGTCACAATTAAGACTTTCTTCTACAATTTAAGACTTTTTATGACCTTAAAGTTAATAAAGTAAATTTAAGACTTTTTAAGGACCCGTGGGAACCCTGCAGTTTATAAAGCCTGAAATCAGCTGTAGATAAAGTGAACAACATCCAGAACAGCAGCATATATTTAGTGTATTTTAAAGATCAATATTAAAATCAATGTGGGAAGTTACACAATTTATGTAGAAAAATAAAATACATTTCTACTTCAAAATGTCACATTTAATTCAGTGTGTTACTTCCCATTTCTTTGTAATTTTTCCAAAACTTTACTAGACATTTGTGAGTGAAAATTATATATTTTTTCATCATAAAATCATATTTCCTTAATTCACTCAGGATTAACACTTTTATCCTATGAATTTCCATGATTTCTGTAAATGTGTATGATTACTGCTGAAGTACCTTAAAAAATATTTCTGAGAAAGTGCTGGAGAGTACTTGCATTTGTAACCTTTGAAATTAATATATGATAACAAAAGATGTGTGAAAGCAGCTCAATTTAGGATTTAGTTTTATAACTTACCAGTCAGATGGCACCAGCACAAACAGAAGAATACAATCACGTGAAACATTTTCTTCAACAGCCTAGTGAACAGTCTGAACTAAGACTTCACTCAACCTGTTAATTTGGTTTGTTAATGGAATCTTATTTATATATATGTATATAATTTATTTCCATTAAATATATGTTTATAAAAAACAAAATTCAAAGTTAAAACTCTGTACCATCTCACAGTACAGGTTTTACAGCTTTACCGCTTCTGATTCAAACCGAAAGTGGCTGTGGTGGGTTTTATTTGAAATGGCGGTGAAGGGCTTCTTCCTGTCCTACCACTGGCTTTTATGATTCTTTACAGAAACAATAAACCATGATGTCAA
This sequence comes from Onychostoma macrolepis, assembly GCF_012432095.1. NCBI lineage: Eukaryota > Metazoa > Chordata > Actinopteri > Cypriniformes > Cyprinidae > Onychostoma > Onychostoma macrolepis. The sequence goes on from NC_081176.1 coordinate 3,068,068, forward strand.
ACAGTGTTTGACACAAAGGGAGAGAAATAAAAGAGATACAGTGATCATATTTGACATAATATATCAAGCAGACCATGTCAATCAATCGGCAACCAGCGAAGCTTAGCTGATCCATATCTACCTGTCTGCCTACACTGTTAGACATTTCAAAGGGTTTTTACAGTAACTTAGAATTGGTAAGTTACTGTAATTAAGATTGTATTGTATACTGTAGTGCTTTGCAGTAAATTACTGTAAATAAAATCCAATTCTCAGTATACTACTGTAATTCATTCATTTTAATATAGATTTCATTAGATTTTATAATTTTTAAATAGAATTCATTTTATTTTTACTCTACATAGGTACTACTGGCATTCAATTAAAACAGACACAATAATTACAAAATATCATTTTTTTTTTCTTTTTTAACACTGCATGTAGAACACTGAAAAATACAGACTTCCAATGCTGGAACAGTGCATCTTCACCATTTCTCCTGTCTTAGGACGTTTTGCAGTGCATTATGTTGTGTCCTCTGGATTCATCCTCACAAAGAATTTTAGGCAACAGAAACATAATGGGGAAAAAAAGACAAGCAGCCAAAGAATACATAGCCGTCCGCAAAACCCAGGTGCTGCTCCAAAACGTGGCCACCATCTTTGCTCACAGTGTTGGGCAAGCTACTTGGAAAATGTAGTGAGCTAAGCTAACAGTTACTCTTCTTTAAATGAAGCTTCACTACACTAAAGCTACAGCCCTGGGAAATGTAGCAAGCTAAGCTACGGCAACATGGCAAAAGTAGTTTACTACATGCAAGCTATTTAAAAAAACAAAACAAATTCTATTGAACCAACATCATACCAAGTCAATGCTCTCTCAGTGATCAATAAAACTGTCAGTCAAGCAGACAGACAGGCATGTTCAGTTTAACTGTATATTCAACAGCTGTTCCAAACCAATTTGGAAACATAATCAGTATCAAATACAGGGCCGGATTGACCTCAAATTGTGACATAGGCAAAATACATTTTTGCTATCGTCCGGAAACCTCCTATTGGTTGTTGGTATTGTGGCTTTATTGTATACAGATACATTTATATAAATGGTAACACTTCACAATAAGGTTCAGTAGTTAACATTAGTTAACTAGTGTTAACATGAACTAAGAATGAACAATACTTCTGCAGCATTTATCTTAATGTTAATTTCAACATTTACTAACGCATTATTAAAATCCAAAGTTGTTTGTTAACATTTGTTAATGCACTGTGAACTAACATGAACTACCAATGAACGACTATTCATTAACTAACATTAACAAAGATTAATAAATACTGTAACAAATGTATTTTAATGAAATCGTATTGTATAGTGTTACCATATAGATGTATAGGGCTACAGATAGGCTATGTTTATTTGCATCGTTGCATGTGTCATTAGATATTAATATAAACATTTCACCAAAATCAAGTTCAAATACGAAGCTTTGAACCAGCAAATGTTTTTTTTGTTTGTTTGTTTGTTTGTTTGTTTGTTTTTTCTGACTCGTGTCCCGTTTTCCCCAGTTTTCTGTCATTATGTGGGCGTTCAGTTATTTTCTGTTATTTGGCCAAAGTATAATATTATGAAAGATTCAGCGCTTCGCACGAGATATTTGGCTGTGACTCGACAACAAATACTAGAGAAACTCTTCTCCGCTCCTCAAATACAAAAACAAACAAACAAACAATCAAAAAAAAAAAAAAAAAAAAAAAAAGGATTAGCCTTTATAAATAGTGTTTTTTGAGTAAAGAAACCGCTGTACTTATTCAATCAACAGTTCTTCAGACAGCAAACAAGCTGAGATGCTCTAAACTGCGCGCCGCACTTCATTCACGAGAGAGGCGGGAGGAATAATCAGGTTTGACTGACAGCTTGAGGAGCCAATGGTGTTACGAGATTTAGTGTCTGTGGCGTCACTTGCTGATCCAGGATCAGTGATCCGTAGCTGTTATATTTCTGATTTGAGCTTGAGCTTCAGAATGCTTTCTTTGTAAAATGTAACTTTAGCTTTTGTTGACGCTACCGCGCTACTTGATCAAAAAAAGAGCTTAACTACCGAAAAGCTATTTGATTCAGAAAGCAGTGACGCTACCGCCACGCTACTGAGTTAAACTACTAGCGTCACTACTTGTAGCGACGCTACTGCCCATCACTGTTTGCTCACCATCCACTTTGTTAGTGATAGAAATGTCTTCTCTGAAAAACAAGAAGTAGAAATGACACACTTTTAAAAGGCAAACCTCATATACACAAACCTCTCAAAACCATAGCCGTTCTCTTACCATGAATTATCAGTCTCAGGGTGGCTGGCCTGTTCATGTCTTTCTTGATGCTTCATTGCAGTTGCTTTTAAAACAAATACAAAAAATGCAGTAAATCTTAAATTCCATTAAAAACTATAACAAACTAATTATAAAACTAGAAAGGCAGCTAGCCATAAAACCTGTTTAACCTAGCTAACATACTTTTTTAGTTTCTCAATAGGCTACTGGCCAACATTAACTACTAACACCTGAACTAAATTTCACATTAGTTAACCTAATGTTAATATAAGATAAGCGTTGCTCATTAAAAATAATTTTAATTCGGTAACTTAATTCAATAAGATGACAAAAGTTGTTTGAAACGACAGCGCAGTTTACCATAGTAAAGTTTGTTACCACCATGTTGATGGGTAAATGTTACTATGGGTTAGACTGGTGTGCAAAAATCTGACACAAACACACAGACAAACGTACATATATTTTTACCTTGCTTGCTGGTCTTATTCTCTCGTAAGGTGCATCGACACACAGCGTAGATGTTCTCCGGAGCACTTCCACTCTTGCGGGTTCATCCCCAGGAAAAACCTGCGGCGCTGCTCCGCTGCTTCCGTGTCTTTTCCTTGGACGCGAGTGGCGCGGTGTGACTTGATAAAAGACAATATAGAACCCATTATATATATTATCTACAGTGGATGCGGACAGTAAACTGATGTCCCGGTATATTTCTGATGTGCAGATGTACTCCAAGCGGTCACGCTGTTTCTGACACGAAGTACAAATGGATTTTTCCAGTCATTAAAAGCGATGTAACACATCCAGTGTAGCCAGTCCCAAGCTGTTGCGGCATTGTAGACACGGCGCAGAGCAAATCGTGTCAATCCAAATCTAAGAAATGAGGAAAATAAAATGACCTCAATAGAATGGCGCCAAAGAGACAGTTACAGCAAATACAGTAGCATACAACAATTTAAAAAAAATACGGTAAGTCGTATGTGGGGTTTGATGTCACTGAAAATTCCCATGATGCAAAGGGCATTACAGTTATTTACTGTAAAGGGAATCTGCAGTATTATACTGGGTGATATACAGTGAATAACTGTGGAAATTACAGAAATGTCTAACAGTGTATCACATCACTATTTAAGTTACTATTTCAGTTATCCTTCAGCTGCTTTTATTGTGCTGCTCAGGTCCTCCTCCATCCCCAGACTGCCTGACGGATATCATGACATGGATGAAACAAAATCACCTGGCTGCAGCTCAGCCTAGCAAAGACATATCTTCTCGTCTTCCCAGTCAATCCAACTGTACAGTACAATCTCACCATCCAGTCAATAATCCCACTGAATTTGGTCAGAAATCTTGGGGTAATCTTGGATGACTAGCTGACCTTCAAATACCAAGCTGCAAGGACAGCTCGATCATGCAGGTTTGCATTGCACAACATCAGAAAGATCAGGCCTTCCTAAAAGAGCATGCTGAATAACTTTGTCATTTCTAGGCTAGACTATCAGGTGCAATAAAACCTCTACAATTGATTCAACAAAACAATCCTGAAAAATAAACACAGCAGCAAGTAAAGTTCAAGTATATTTTTAAGTATGCTTTATGTAGTAAGTATGCAAATATCAGTGTACTAGTAGTATACTTGTAAGTGTACTATTTCAATACTCCTAGGGACTAAATTGGCCCACTTTTTAGTATATAAATGTATACTTTTAAGTATACTTCAAGTATAACAGTAGTAAGCTGAGTACACAACTAGTTAACATCAAAGTTTTTAGCTTGTACTGCAACTATACTAAAAGTGAACTTATAGGTATACTGATAGTTTACTAATTAAATACTTTTAGTATACTTTGAAGTATAAGCTGTGTCCCAATGTTGAGTGCGTGGACTCCGGAGGGTGCATTTGAAGTGCAATTTCATCACAGTGTCACGATGTAAGCTGTCCCAATTCAAGATACACCCTCCGAAGACGGCATTCCAAGGCCGATAGCATCATCATGGCGCGGCGAAGGCTGCCGTAATTCGACATCAAATGTGCCCTCCGTTTCCCAGAATTCCATATAATTCATAGCGTGCAGATGACGGCGGTGTTTTTATTCAAAGAACAAGGCGGATGAGAGTTCTGTGGGGGAATTCACATTGAAATTCAATTTAATTTACTCAAATACCTAGCGAAACGTGTTAAAAGCCAGGGTTTTTTTTAACACAAAGCCCACAAACAATAAGACAACCACTATATAAGGCAATAGTATTTCCATTTGTTGTGTTTTTGTAGTGCTGTCATGCAAGATATGTCCACAAATGTTTTAGCCAAACTTGAGCACTTCAGTATTTTGTATGCATGTCCTTCATCCTTCTGTGTCATATTTTCTAATGTTGCACCAATTTGTACATATTATTACGTCTGCTAGGGGTAGGACACAATAAATAAAAGAAAAGGGCCAAAAAACTTCCGGCAGGCCGTCAGACCAAAAAGGACACAAAAAAATAAATAAAAATAAAATAAAAATCACAAATTTTAAGGTAAATTTATTGTAGATCACAAGGGGAAAACCACCGATAATTAGTAGATTTCCTTAAGGGACCTATGCTCCAAACAAAAGTAATATTAAAGCAATACAACTTGTCTGAAAATAATAAAACAAGAAAACAAGAATAGTCAAGTGGTATTTTTCGTCAGAGAGACCCAGGGCCAAAATAACAAACAAAACCAATCTAAGGCTTAGTTCACACTGCAGGCTAAAGTGGCCCAAATCCGACTTTTTTGCCCAAATGTGACCCATAACTGATTTTCTTATGACAGTCTGAACAGCACAAATCCGATTTTTTCAAATCAGGCCCAGGCCACTTTCATATGTGGTCCTAAATCGGATACATATCCGATGTTTTGCAATGCAACTTCAGTCTGAACGGCCATGTCGCATTTCATGCGATTTTTACGTCACTGAAATGCGACAGACGTCACAATTCTGCACTGGAGGAAATCGTGCTCTCCTTCTTCTTAATATTCTTCATCTTATCACTTCGTTATTTAGGCTCTGATTGTACATTAACTTAAAAATTGCTAAACACACGCTAACACAAGCAGCATCCATTTTTATTTCCGCAAACACAGTGATCTGCGTCTGACGTCACGTCTTCTGCGCATGCGGGTCACTTCAGGGCCGTATACGGTTCACACATGAGGCTGATGGCAGTCGCATTTAAATGACAATGTGAACAACAGCGTAAAAAAAAACGGATTTCAGCAAAAAATCCGATCTGAGCATTAAGACCTGCAGTGTGAACTGAGTCTAATAAAATAAAACAGCAATATAAATGACCTACCACAAAGAAAACAAAAATAAATACAATCAACCTAACTTAACTACTCTTAACATAAACATCATGTAAATGGAGATTTAAACAAAAAGGCAGGTCTCTCCTACATTTCTACCACATTCCAAACTAAACCAACGATCAGAAAGAAAAAACTCAGAAATACTGAAAACACATTTTGGTCTGGCGGCTAGCAGGAAGTCCTAAAAAGCAACCAGCCCCAGCGTCAACACTTAGCAAATTGCGGTGGTCTGAAACTCAAAAAAAGAAACATCCAACAGAATACAACTATTATATAAAAAAACACAATAGAAAATAAACATCATAACGTAATATGTAGTACATATTTTCAAAGATTGCACCACTGTCTAAATATTTTTGATGTTTCCATTTTCTCTTGTTTTAGGACTATTCTGGAGAAAACGAGCCTGCTGGGGAAGGAAAGTAAGCGAGTTAACAGAAAGACTTTTGCTGAAATTCATTGTGCTGTTGTTGTTAACAGGCATGGTTTATTTGCTCTACCTTAGGATTGCAAGTGTCCTGGGACAGGTGAGGGGGTGAGTGGAAGCTGGTGTAGCAGGGAGGACATCCACATCCAATTCCAGAGAGAGACAGAGGAGAGAAGAGCACAGGAGAGCAGGGAGAGAATGGAGAGACAATAAATAATTATTAATCCTTCTCTCAAGAAGAGAAAAGAGTGGAAAAAATGGGTACATTAAAAATTTTCAATATCTTTTTTTATGTCCCATTGTCAATGAAACAACCTAATTTCTGTAGTTTATTTTTGTGATAGAAGTTAAAAATGAAATGATCCTGTGACTCAGTGGTAGAACATTGCATTAGCAGTGCAAAAGGGTGGGTTCAATTCCCAGGGAACACACATACTGCTTAAAAAAAATAAATAAATAAAAATGAATTAGATAAAAGCATCTGATAAATGAAATGGTAAGCTGTATACAGTATGTTGTTCATTTTTGTAATGTAATTTATTTGTAAATGAGCCCGAGTACTTTCTGTACATTGTATTATTTGTTAAGCATATTCACGTGTAAATAAAAGGGAAGCAATTATGTACATTGTTCATTTTTTTTAATGCAGCTTACAAAACATTCTTCTATATGTTTATTTTTTTGGCCTGTAAATGATTTTTTTACACATTAAAATAAACTGTTCTATACATTATTGAAAGTACTTTTTACAACTATTTACAACATAGCTTAGGTTTAACATCAGAAAAACAACATCTGTTTTAAGCCCAGCCCTGCAAACCCACAGCAAACTGCCTCCAGGTCTTCTGGGGTCTTCAGGAGGTGAATCTCTTGGTGGTGAATGGCCAGCGACTCAGTGGACAATGCGCTGGACAGTGGACCGAGGCATGTCAAACACTCTGGAGACCACTCTGTATGATGTACCACTGGTCAGACAGAAAAGAAACACCAGGGTCTGGATTGTAGCACCCCATCACTGTTGCCGTTCACTTCTCAGAAAATCCAGCAGCACTGTCAGGGCTTCCCTGCTCAGCCGAAAACCATTAAAAACTTGGCATGACTTCTCACTTTTTGCAGACAATGTAAAGGCAGAGTACAACTTCAAAAAAGGAGTAAGTTTGAGCTCAATATTTTTTTTATGTTGATAATTTTTTATTACTAACACATGTAATTGGCAGTTTTTCAGTATCCTATACAATTCATTTGGCTGGACAAATAAAAATGTCAATAAGTACATTTTTTTATCTTATGCAGTATAGTGCAGTAGTACTATTATAACTCTATAGCCTACAGTAGGGCAGTATAGGGTTAATAGTCAGATGTGATAACATTCGTCTTGATGCCAGAATTATAGTTGTATACACTGTAATGGGTTTAAGATAATAAATAGGTGTCTGTCTATATTGCATATTAACAATTATATTCTAAGATTACCCTCATTCACGCTGACAATTTCCTTTTTGAAAAGCTTTTGTGATCTGGGCGGCACCCACTGATATTTTCAGCGAACCAGAAAATTCATGCTCCGCCTGTATCTCTGAATCTGTTCTCTATAGTTAGGTGTCACGCAGGTTTGTTTACGCATTAAACTCGTGGCCACGAGAAGAAAAAAAAAAAAAAAAATTCACTCACGTACAGCGCTCTACATGCACATTAACAAGACTACGTTTAATAATGAATTTAATACACCGACCATTAATTCTAACAATTTACAACAGAACACTTCTATGGATCATAATCTATTTTTAGTAAAAGCAGTGGAAATGAAGCTTCTCTATATGTTGCCATGGCTCTGGTGTTTACTCGACAATGGTGAGACATTTACATTTTCTCTTCCGGCCGAGAAAGCGAAAGTGACACAGTTTGTTTTGTATCAGATCCAAGCGCTTTATATTCGACAGAAATGCATTTATCATGCGCATTTTGCTGGCAGTATGTGGTTTTGCTCGATAGTAAGACATTTATTTGTTACAATCTCTCTTCTGGTCAACAAAATGAACAATACTCGACTGTAATTTGTCAAACAGTCAGTTCAACCTGATCTCACAGAATTCCGTGTAATGTTCACGGACTTAATTAACCCCGAATCTGTGGTGGCATCACGGAATCGCCGAAAATTCCGTGACGGGCTCACAGAAGGCATCAGCCGTGGTCCATGCACGGATTCACTGGTTCAACACCAGCGCTGCATCGGACCACGTAAAAAGAGTGACTCCGATGCAGTTATACTTTCACTGGAGTACCTGACCCCACCCCTATCCTAAACATACCCTGTTCTGAACAATTTCCCAGTATCGCGTCGGCATATTGATGCTAAGGTTTTCCGTGCGTGGAGCACGGCTGATGCCTCCCTGATAGCACACGTACATCTCTGAGACATCTATTTGACGTCTACATTTACATCTGCAAGACGTATTTTTTTAGGGTGTTTGCTCATCTGCAATACGTCTATAGGATGTCTCCTTTTAGATGTCAAATAGACGTCTATTAGATGTCTTTAAGATGTTTATGATTTAGAATGTATGTAAAACTGACATCTTACAGATGTCTGTCAGACGTTTATAGACAGCAGATGCTTTCCAGATCAAGAGATCTATAACAGACATCTTGCAGACGTACGTGTGCTATCTGGGTGACTTACATTGGTATCACTTCCCTGATAGCACACGTACATCTAGGAGATGTCTATTTGACGTCTGCATTTACATCTGCAAGACATATTTTTTAGGGTGTTTGCTCATCTGCAATACGTCTATAGGACGTCTCCTTTTAGATGTCAAATAGATGTCTATTAGATGTCTTTAAGATGTTTATGATTTAGAATGTATGTAAAACTGACATCTTACAGATGTCTGTCAGACGTTTATAGACAGCAGATGCTTTCCAGATCAAGAGATCTTAAACAGACATCTTGCAGACATACGTGTGCTATCTGGGTTCTGTGAGCCCATCACGGAATTTTTTCTGTGAGCCCATCACGGAATTTTTCGGCGATTCCGTGATGCCACCACAGATTCGGAGGTTAATTAAGTCCGTGAACATTACACGGAATTCTGTGAGATCATGTTGGTCAGTTTGAGAGACTGAAAGCGAAAAATACTGAAAATTAGTATTTTTATGTAACGGAGTATTTAAAAGGTGTATTTTCACTGTAATTTTTCTAGTGACCCAGATAGCACACGCATGTCTGCAAGATGTCTGTTAAAGATCTCTATTTGGAAAGCATCTGCTGTCTATATACGTTTGACAGACGTCTGTAAGATGTCAGTTTTACATACATTCTAAATCATAAACATCTTAAAGACATCTAATAGACGTCTATTTAACATCTAAAAGGAGACGTCCTATAGACGTATTGCAGATGAGCAAACACCCTAAAAAATACATCTTGCAGATGTAAATGCAGACGTCAAATAGACGTCTCAGAGATGTATGTGTGCTATCAGGGGATACTGCATAAAAATCTCACTTACAAATAAAATGGCCTAATAGCTATTGATAGCCTATATTTTACATCAGTAAAAAGCTGTGAGTCACATAACAGCTGAAAAAAGTACTGTCCTGAACGTCAGGGTTTTTTTGATTCATGTTAAAGTGTTTATGTTGGCCATGTGCTCCTCAGGGGTCTGTCGTTCATTCCATTTAATAATGATCTGTGATGATTTGATGGATACCAGATCTTTTAATCCTGAGAATTTATCTCTGGCTAATTTGGTTCTTCAAACACGTTAGCATTAAAATATCTGAATTAAGTTGTCTGATACTTGTTGTGATGTTCATTGGAAAGGGCATATGTATAGACCCTTTTTCTGTTAGTAAACATTGGGTGCGTCTCAGTCAGCTCCCTTGTTCAGTAGTCAGGGCACTGATAGGGTTGCCACCCGTCCCTTAAAATACGGAATCGTCCCATATTTAAAAGGTAAAATGATACATCCGTATCAAATCAATAAGGGGACACAATTTGTCCCGTATTTTACACAGGCCAACACATTTGAATAAACAAGCGTTTTGCACTGTTTATAATACTAATAGCAATTATAATGAAGTTAATCTCATGAGAAGTATTGTTAGAGAAACTCTTTTGAATGGGTGTCCCTTATTTTGCCTTGCTAAAGGTGGCAACCCTAGGCACCGATCAGGGAGTTGGCCATTTTAAGGGCTGTCTCAATCGTGAAATCCTTCCAGTGCACTGGAACGTTTGCTCCCTGAAAAATCCCACAATGCATTGCGAATTCTAGGGAGCAGCGGCACTCACATTAGCTGTGTCCAAAACTGTTCCCTATCCACTTTATAGTGCACTATATTGGGTGTCAGCCATGTTACAGTGTTGTCCGAATTCTGGGTGAAAGGCTTCATTCCCTACGTGTTTACCCACAATGCACCAGGGGCGGATCTACCGGGGTGGCAACATGCCACCCTAAGAAAAAGCTGTGCCACCCCACCTGCCACCCCAGAATTATCACAAAATAAAATATAAATGTAAGCGGTGTTAAATGTGATACTTTTCAGCCGCGGCGATGATAGCGTAAAAGGAAAATAAATGGCAAAAAAACAAGTCTTTCACTAAACTGTGCATGATGGTTGCACGGGCACGCAGCGCGTGGCCAGTGTAGTCGGCTTCATTAACAAATAACTCTTATGAACCGGTTCTTTTTGAGTCAAAAATACAAAGCAGAGCCCATTCACTGACGAATTGTTTTTACATTTGTTCGTGAATCAGATACTGCTTCTCAGTTTATTCAGAAGTCCTCGGAGAAATCTAATCCCGTCTGTAGAGGCAGCAGCCTAATAAATGTGCTGCCTGTTATTAATGTTAAACAAAGAACAAGAGAAATCCATTCACTAATCTATTTATGAAAAGAAAACAATAGTGTTTTTAAACTTTTGATTTCAATTTCTGTACCTGAAACTTGTTCAGTAGTATTATTCATGCTTTTGCCAATTGATTTGCTTGTTCCCATTTTATTACTGACCGTTTACTTTAACAATTTAATGTTTGAAATCTATATTAGTGTAGTGGTTTTTGCTCTGGTATTGTTTGGTAAATCCATAGGCAAAAGCTCCTAAGTGTTCTGTATGCTGCTGATTTTTGCTCATGTTATTTAGCGGCAACAGAACACTTTGTAAAAAGACAGAAAAAAATAGGTTTGACATCTAAATGTTGGACTTAAATTTGTTACATTAAAAAAAGAAATCTGAATCCCATACTTTTGACAATTTATGTGTCTATCCAATTTGACAATGATGCAGTCATGATAATCATTTATCAACGAAATTGCTCAGTTGCACGATTTCTTTCTGATTTTATGAAATGTACATTATCTGTTCTAAGTTTTTCTCCTCCATACAGTCCACTGCTGTCCAAACATTCGGTGTTACGGCAATTTCACACAATATTTTCCCAGAAATTGAAAAAAAAAAAAGAAAAAGTAAGAATGCTATATTCAAAATAAATTAGCAAAAAATTATCTTCAAAACCCATCTAAACATTTTTAATGCCTTTAGGAATAAAATTTAAAGCCATTTAAAGCCTTGTTTTTTTCCTATAAAAACCATTTAATGACATTTAATGCTTTTCAGTGCCCAGTTGAAACCCTGTAGTTTGTGCTACCCAATAAAAAATAAATCAATAAAATCACAAACTGTAGCCTGGCACATACCTTGTGAAATACAACTAGATAGTCCATGGCCTGAGTTGCTGTCACGATTACGCTGGAGCAAAGAACGATGAAGCACAGAAATTCTTCAATATACAACAACTTTAATTATACAATCACCAGGGAATCCAATACAGGAAGACAAGAATGACATATAACAGTGAATGCTATAGACTCAGGGAAACACAGGGCTTAAATAATCAAACTAAAACAAGGTAATTAAAGACACACGGCTGGACAGAAATTAACCAATAATAAACTAATAACAGGAAACTAACCAAATCAGGGCATGGAAACACTGGGAACACGTGGAAACAAGGCACAAGACAAACACAAGACTGACAGTTGCGCTGATCTTCAGTTTTTTCTTTCTGGAAGGTTGCGGTGGCAGAATATGCAGAAGCAGCAGATAAGATGCCATATTACTGACCCACTCTAAAAAGAAATAAAAACAGTGATTAATTTTTTCCCTTTTTTGTTAAGTCACATTAGTGCAGTGAAATGAATACCTTGGTGATCCTCTGGAGATTCATCATCGTGCTGATTCCTGGCAGACTTCAGCAAACTGTGGAGCACTGAGGTGGTAGTAAGGCTCTCTGCTTCTCTGATCACCTTTTCTTTATAGAATGTAGGCCACTTCTCCAGTAGTTTGGCAGCTGTTTGTGGACCAAAGAGGAGGCTAAAATCTTGAGCTGTCTGCAGCAACAAAAGCAGAAACTTTATTTAATTCATATTTCTGTCAATCATATATTAAGTTTACAGATATGAATTGTAGTTGAAAAAAAAAAAGATGCCATTACTTACAAGTTCTTTAGTGTCCAGCAGCCTTGGAAACACTGAGGATGATGTGTGATTCATCAGAATTATGAATGAGGCGCTGTCTGTAGTCTGTATCCTCTAGTGTCCATCCTGATGAATTAGTTGAACTTCTTAATAGTACCTGCATTTCCACCTTGGACTCAGTTGCTCCCTTAAGGTTACAGAGATCCAAGATGACGACCATTAGACAAGAGTGTAGGCGTGCTGAGCACAGTTGGAAGAAAAATAAACTTAAGATATCATACAAAATTTTCAGATATTGTCTTAAACGGTATCAGAGTGCCGCTAAGGAAGCTCAGGGGAAATACATGTCAGATATAATTGCACAAAATGCAGATAGGCCGAAGATACTCTTTAATACAATTAATGCCTGTTTAAATACTGTTCCTAGTGCTTCATTAGAATTCTCTACTGATTTGTGCGAAGTTTTTAAAACATTTTATCCATAAAGTCGAGTGTATCAGGTCTAACATACCATTGCATAATTCTTTTCCTCTAGAAATGGTTTCTCATCGGAGCTCTCTATCTCTTTTTCAACCCATGTCATCTTCACAGCTCTATGATATTGTTCTTAGTATGAAGCCCTAATTTTGTCACGCCGATGTTCTGCCTTCGCAGATTTTCAAAGAGGTTTTTCCAGCCTTAAGTCCAGTTGTTACTGCTATTATCAACAACTCCTTAATAAATGGAATTGTACCAGCCTCTTTTAAACATGCTATAGTCCAACCACTGTTAAAAAAGCATCATCTTGATCAGCATAATCTGAATAATTATAGACCCATATCTAAATTATCTTTCATCTCAAAAGTTTTGGAAAAAGTTTAGTCACAGATTTCATCTTACGTGAATACTTTTAATATTTTTGATAGATTTCAGTCTGGATTTAGAGAATATTATAGTACTGAATCTGCCTGTAACATTGCCAACGAGACGTGAAACGTGCGGATCCATGTGCAAAGCTTTATTAAAGAAAGGCATGGTCAAAACACAGGCTAGGTCAAACAACAGCAAGCAGGTACGGCATGGGCAAGACACAGCGTAATCCTAGGACAAGCGTGGGTCGATGATCGGCGAACAGTATCCAACAAGGCAAGGCAGAGAGATAATCCAGGTACAAGGGCAATAATCCAGGTGAGGTATAAACAGAGTCCGAATGGTGAGACAGGGGTAAATACAGGTAAAACAGACTAGAAAACAACAAACAGGTTCCGCATCGCAGCTAACACTAGGGGAGTGATAAACGCAGAACAATACTGGGAACAGAACAAAAACACAGAATGGCAAGGCAGCTAGCGCTAGAAGAGAGCTATACGCAGATCAATACTCAGCAGTGTGACTGAGAAAGTCCATGGTTTATGTAGGGTGTGTGACACTTGTGTGATAGTTCTCAGGTGTGAGCGTGTGATTAATGCAAACAGCTGTGTGTGTTTGTCAGTGCAATGGATGATGGGAATTATAGTCTGGTGAAGTGCAACAGTAATATAGTGCAAGAGTCAATGTGGTGAGCGAGTGACCTCTGGTGATGAGTGAATGGAAGTTCATAGGCCGGATTCATGACACTGCCCTGGTGAAGGTTACTAATGATATTTTACTTTCCCTTGACTCTGTTTCTTGCTGTATCTTAATCATGCTTGATTTAAGTGCAGCATTTGATACAATAGATCATGACATCCTTCTTCAAAGACTTTTTTGGTTTCTGGTTTTCAGGGATCTGTGCTGAACTGGTTTGCTTCCTACCTTAAGGACAGATCTTTTTCTGTGAATCTGGGAAACTATCTCATCTCGGGCTAAAATGTCCTACGGTGTTCCAGAGGGATCTATTCTGGGTCCTCTCCTCTTCTCCTTATATATGCTTCCACTTGGTTATATTTTTCAGAAACATAAATTATCATCTCTATGCCGATGACACTCAACTTTATTTTCCTGTTAAAAACAATAACTGTTCTATGTCTACTCTGTTTGCATGTCTTCAGGACATTAAATACTGGATGGACTCAAATTTTTTTACAGTTAAATAATGATAAAACTGAAATAATGGTTTTTGGTCCAACAGCTGTGTCCACTGGCATTGTCAAGCAGCTTGGCCTTCTGTCATCAAATGTACGTGATCGTGTTAGAAACCTTGGTGTTGTCTTTGATCCTGTGTTGTCTTTTGATAAGCAGATTAGTACTGTTGTGAAAAGCAGTTTCTTTCAATTAAGATCAATTGCTAGAATCAAGAAGATGCTTTCTATGAAGGACATTCAAACTGTAATTCATGCATTTATAACTTCAAGGTTGGATTACTGTAACTCACTTTATCTGGGTCTACCTAAATCATCTCTGAACCGATTGCAATTGGTGCAAAATGCGGCAGCCAGATTATTGACTGGCACCAGAAAACGTGAGCACATTACCCAGGTTCTCGCCTCTCTACACTGGCTCCCGGTTCAGTTTCGTGTTGATTTTAAGATTTTGCTTTTTGTTTTTAAAGCTTTACATGGTTGTGCTCCTCAGTATATCTGTAATCTCCTCACTCCGCATTCCACCTCTAGATCTCTTCGGTCGTCTAGTCAATTTCTTCTTTCAGTTCCTCGTTCACATTTTAAAACGAAAGGCGATCTATTAATCTATTGAGATGCACCTGTATATACATTCTATTTTATTTTTACCATCATCATGACTGTCCTTGACAACAAAGCAAATCCCTTCCACTGTGGATAATTCTGCAAACACTGTTTCATCCACCTCAGTGCCAGAGTCATCTTTCTTAATAAAACATCATTGAGTGTTCAAATGTTCATGAGATGGATTGCTTGAGGGAAGAAACTATTCCTGTACCTGGCTGTTCTGGTGCTCAGAGCTCTGTAGCGTTGACCAGAAGGCAACAGTTCAAAGAGGGAGTGTGCTGGATGTGAGGCATCCAGAGTGATTTTGCCAGCCCTTTTTCTCACTCTGGATAAGTACAGTTCTTGGAGAGTGGGGAGGGTTGTACCAATGATTCGCTCAGAAGTCCAGACTGCCCTCTGTAGTCTTCTGAGGTCAGATTTGGTAGCTGAGCTAAACCAGACAGTTATTGAAGTGCAGAGGACGGATTCAATGATGGCAGAGTATAACTGTTTCAGCAGCTACTGTGGCAGCTTGAATTTCCTCAGCTAGCGAAGGAAGTACACCCTCTACTGGGCCTTTTTGACAATAGAGTCTATGTGAATGTCCCACTTCAGGTCCTGAGAGATGGTGCTGCCCAAGAATCTGAATGACTCCACTGCAGTCACAGTGCAGTTCATGATGGTGAGTGGGGGGAGAGCAGGGGGGTTTCTCCTGAAGTCCACGATCATCTCCGCAGTTTTGAGCGTGTTGAGCTCCAGGTTGTTAAGACTGCACCAGACAGCCAGCTGTTCAACCTCCCGTCTGTAGGCAGACTCGTCTCTGTCCTGAATGAGGCCGATGACTGTGGTGTCATCTGCAAACTTCAGGAGTTTGACAGAGGGGTCTTTAGATGTGCAGTCGTTGGTGTAGAGGGAGAAGAGCAGTGGGGAGAGAACACAGCCCTGAGGAGCTCCAGTGCTGGTCGTACGGGTGTCGGATGTGTATTTGCCCAGCCTCACTATCTGCTGCCTGTCTGTCAGGAAGCTGGTGATCCACTGACAGACGGAGGTGGGCACGGAGAGCTGAGTTAGTTTGGGCAGGAGGAGGTTTGGAATGATGTGTTAAAGGCCGAGCTAAAGATGACTGCATCATCCACAGACCTGTTTGCTCTGTAGGCAAACTGCAGGAGGTCCAGTAAGGGTCCAGTGATGTCCTTCAGATAAGCCAAAACTGTTTTTTCAAATGACTTCATGACCACAGATGATAGAGCCACAGGTTTGTAGTCATTAAGTCCTGTTATCTTGGATTTCCTTGGGATGGGGATGATGTTTGAGTGTTTGAAGCAGGAAGGGACTTCACATAGCCCCAGTGATCTGTTGAAGATCTGTGTGAAGATGGGGGCCAGCTTGTCAGCGCAGGATTTCAGACAGGCTGGTGTCACACCATCTGGGCCTGAAACCTTTCTTCTCTTGTTCTTTCTGAAGACCTGGCACACTTCATCTTCACTGATCTGCAGTGCAGGAGGGGGGATAGGGGGTTGCAGGAAGTGTGAATGGTGTTTTTTCAAACCTGCAGTAGAACTCATTCAGATCGTCTGCCAGTTGTTGATTCTCCACAGTGCTGGGGGATGGTGTCTTATAATTGGTGATGTCTTTCAGACCTTTCCACTCTGAAGCCGTGTCACTGGAAGAGAATTGGATCCTTAATTTATCGGAATAATTCCTCTTTGCCACTCTGATCTCCTTTTCCAGTAATCTTGTCCCAAGGGATGGAAAACTTTTCTCTGACTTAGTGATGTTAAAAGCAACATAGCATGGTACATTGTTTAAATTACAAAATATAATGACCTCCACTTAGTCTGAATTACTGGTTAGTCATATGGTTAAACCAACTGGGAAATTTGCCTTCAGAAATGAATTCATCAAAATTAGCAGCTTGTAATTTGATGTATTTCTTGCGGATTTCATACTGCATCTTAATTATCATTTTGCCATCTACAACACAAGCCTGTAGAGAAAGAGGGACAACATGACATTTAGTCATATTCTTTACAGTTGAAATAATTTATTATGTAATTTAAAATGTATCGAGCACCACACAAAATCAACAGATCAGGTCAGGTACAGGTTTCCAAAAAAACTTAAGCGTTGGAGTGGTTTCGATATGTTTCTTTGCATATTATCACATTAACTTTATCCAGAGGAATTAATAAAGAAATATAAATGGGGCCCAGTTCCGTCCCACTGTGGTCCCACAAAAACCCCATATATGGGGCATTTGTGGGTTCAGTGTGGTCACCCATTTGGGCCCCATAAGGGTTCTGTATGTGGCCCACCTTGGCCCCAATTGACCTTATGCACGGATACTTCCTGGTTGTAGATAAGTCAGGTCAGTCATTTCCGGTCAAGTGTACTGTGCCTTAAGGAGCTTCCTTTGCTAGGTTTCTCTACATAATCCATTCACAATTAGGAGAAAAGTTTTGTTTGTCTAAAATGACCAAACGTCCACGTATTCCGTTTCAGGAATGACAAAATGCGAATGTTAAACTTACGCGAGGGAATGCGTTAAATCATGCCGCGAGTCGTTGCTTTGATTGACAGCGGCGACGGAAATCACCCGACGAGCCGATGTCAAAATAAAGCTGTGCATTAAGTGATTCAGACTAAATTCAGACTAACAAAACTACAGGTCTGTGTTGGATAAAACTTAAACGATGTAGGCTAGTTATTTAAATTAAATCTAAACATTTCAAAATACTGAATGCATTATTTATTTGTTATACCAAATTATTTAATTTGTATTTGACTATATAGGTATTTAAATAATTCAGCATTATAGACTGTGACTTTGTGACTTCCTGCACTTGCTATACTTTATACTTCAGTGCGACAAAGTACTAAATTTGTTATAATATTTATTTTATTATAAATCAAAAGACGTGAAAAACTAAGTTGAAATGGCAGCTGCAGCCAATGAGTGATCCTATACTGCCATCTCTTGGTTATAACGGTAATTTCACTTTCATCTTAAAAAGTCTATTTTTCGCCGAGACACGTTTTTAGCATATTTCTTCATGTCGTCTTCATGAATGAAAACTGAACCTTTAATAATGGGAATTTTACCACACAGAGTTGAGAAAAAATAAATGCCTTAACATTTTATAAGATTTAAAAAATGTGTTCATGGCTTTGAAGGTAAGATATTGATTATCGAGAATACCATTAAGACGTCGTTTAAGAGATTAGCCTAACTGCCTGAACAGTTACTATAGTGTTTGTTTGTCAGCATATAAATGCACAGTTATACTTACATGGGTACTTTCCTGGACTCTGCATATAAAATTATATGTTCTTTAATAACATGAAACTCTGTGTTAATTCCGCGATCATTGTTTACGGTGTTGCAATGATTTTGTTTCTCAGTTTCTGATGAGAATGAGGCAGGAGATGTTTCTGTGAGAGTCTCTACCTATATATAGCACATATAAAATGAGCTTCACCGGAAGATTACGAGCTGGCTTATCTTTATCCGGAAGTTCTAAATAGCACTCTGTGCATATGGTCAATTAATGAAACCCATTTGGGACCCATGTGGGCCCATATAATGAAAATCTGACACGGTTCATAGAATCACTGTCTCATCCTTGCTTGTCTGTTGTTGTGTGCTGCGTGAGTGGGTGTGTCCAAGCTCGTGATTACGGGCTGATCAGCCCTAGCTGTGGCTCATTACTGGGGCTATTTAATATCAGCTAACGCTCCTCTCTTTGTCAGATCCTCAGAGTTTCTCTGTGTTCCTGTCCTGCATGTTCTGTCTCCTGCTGTGTTCCCATCTCTGCCCTGGCTTCGGAGGATTCCACAGCTGGACTTGGCTGCCCATTGTGTCCCTGCGCCTGTCTTCCATCCACGCTGTGCACGTGTTCTGTTTCGACTAGTGACTTTGCTTTCTCTCTCAATAAACTGTTGTATATCCGCAATTGAATCCTTTCTCTTGATTCCATAACAGAAGGATCTGACCATCAATGGATTCAGCGGAAGCTCTACCATTCAAGGATGGCTCAAACAACAACGCGCAATTGGATCGCCAGGATGAGCAGATGCTCGCGACTAGACGAGCTGTGCAAGCGTTAGTGGCACAGGTGTCCGAGCTCACCTCTCAACTTCTTCAACTGAGGATACCCGCTGTGCCACTTCCACGCCTGTTCCCCCAATTCCTCTTAACAGCGCAACTCAACGCGAGCCGCGGCTGCCGGCACCGGAGGCATACAGCAGTGAGCCCAACCTGTGTCGAGCTTTTCTCGTAAAATGCTCAATGTTTTTCTCCCTGCAACCACAGACTTTAGCCACAGATGAGTCCAAGGTGACGTGTTATCCAGAGGGATATATTCACCATGGAGTTGCCCACCAGCTTGGATGGACTGATTGATTTAGCTCTCCGTGTAGATTCACGGTTACAGCAACATGGCCAGCGAGCTCATCATCAGCTGTTGCCAGTTGTTCCTGATTATTCCCCTGTCAAGTCTGGACGCACGGTCAGCCACTTGTCCGACAGCGAACCCATGCAGGTTGGTAGAGCTCAACTTTCCCGGGAGAAGAGAGAGTGTCGACGAGCTAGAGGATTGTGTCTGTACTGTGGTGTGTCGGGGCACTTCCTGGCAGAATGCCCAGTAAAAGCGCAAGCCCGGCAGTAGATTTGAGGTTACTGTTGGGTGGAGTATCGTTGACCCAATCCTCAACCACCACGCTCCTCCCGGTAAGACTGCAATGGGCGGCCGGAAGACATGACTGTTCGGCCCTGCTGGATTCAGGGGCAGAGGGTAACCTCATGGACAGAACTCTGGCTCACCAGCTCCACATTCCCACAGCCTTGCTCCGCCACAAGGTCTCTATCAGTGCACTTAACGGACAATCACTTCCCGACATCACTCACTCCACTATACCAGTTACACTCGTCACATCAGGAAATCATACAGAGACAATTGAGTTTTTATTGACTGATTCACCTATGGCCTCGGTTGTGCTGGGCCATCCCTGGCTCATCTGACACAACCCTAGAGTGAATTGGGGCCAGAGTTCCGTCTCTGCGTGGAGCGAGAACTGTTATGCTTCTTGTCTTGTGCATGCTTGTTCCCCTGTGTCTTGTGTTTCGTTGCAGGATGAGGCGGTGAATTCGTCAAACGTGCCCGAGGAGTATCTCAACCTGAAGGAAGTGTTCAGTGAGTCCAGGGTTGCTTCTCTCCCTCCACATCCCTATGACTGTGCCATAAATCTAGTTCCAGGTACGTCTCCGCCTAAGGGCAGGTTATACTCCCTTTTGGTTCATGAAAGGGAGGCCATGGAGAAATATATTTCTGATTCTCTAACAGCTGGGATCATTCGCCCTTCGCATAGCGGAGGGGGATGAGTGGAAAACTGCCTTTAATACCCCCAGGGGGCACTTTGAGTATCTGGTAATGCCGTTTGGGTTGTCCAGTTGGCCCGCAGTTTTCCAAGCACTCGTCAATGACGTGCTGAGAGACATGGTAGATCAGTTCATATGTTTACCTGGATGACTTTTTTTTTTTTTTTTTTTTTTTTTCTTTGTCTCTCCAGGAACATGTGCAGCACGTCAGGCGAGTGCTCCAGAGGCTGCTTGAGAATGGGCTTTCTGTCAAGGCGGAGAAGTGCGCGTTCCATGCACAGTCGGTTCCCTTTTTAGGGTACATTATCTTGGTCGAGGGAATTTGCATGGACCCCGATAAGGTTAAGGCTGTGGTAGATTGGCCAACCCCTGATTCCCGTAAGGCCCTGCAGAGGTTTCTGGGGTTCGCCAATTTCTACCGATGTTTCATTCGTAATTTCAGCCAACTAGCCGCTCCTCTGACGGCCTTGACCTCCCCCAAGACGGCGTTCAGGTGGTCCAGTGCAGCTGAGGCTGCATTTACCAAATTGAAACGCCGCTTAGTTTCGGCGCCCATTCTGATCGCCCCTGATCCTACACGTCAGTTTGTGGTGGAGGTCGACGCATCAGAGGTGGGGGTAGGCGCGGTGCTGTCCCAGCGGGCTTCCTTGGATGATAAGATGCATCCCTGCGCTTTTTTCTCTCATCGATTGTCCTCTGCCGAACCTAACTACGACATTGGTAACAGAGAGTTGTTGGTGGTTAAGTTAGCATTGGAGGAATGGCGTCACTGGTTAGAGGGGTCGGGGGTACCTTTTGTCGTCTGGACCGATCATAAGAACTTAGAATACATGAGATCCGCTCGTGGGCACTTTTTTTTGGTCGTTTAGATTTTTTTTCACTGTCGTACCGCCCAGGCTCCAAGAACATCAAATGCACTGTCTCGTATTTTTGATCTTTCCGAACGCCCGTCGTCTCCCGAGTGCATACTACGTGAGAGACTCATTGTCTCTACGCTCACTTGGGAGATTGAATTGAAGGTTCGCACAGCCTTAGAAGGGGTAACCGCCTGGATGCCCACCGAACCGATTATTTGTGCCAGAGAGGTTACGGTCCGACGTTATTGGGTGCGGTCATGGTTCCAATGTGGCTTGCCATCCAGGAATTGGACGCACTAGGTTTCTAGTTAAACAACGATTCTGGTGGCCCGCCATGGATCGCGACATTCAGGATTTCGTTTTGGCCTGCTCAGTCTGTGCTCGTGGTAAGACTTCCAATCGGCACCCAGAGGTTGCCCCGGTTCCTCCACCGCTGCGTCTCGTAGACGGGGAGCCAACGTATTCGGTTAATCGTATTCTGGACTCGAGGCGGAGGGGACGTGGATTCCAGTATTTGGTGGATTGGGAAGATTACGGTCCGGAGGAGAGAAGTTGGATTCCTGCCAGGGACATTCTGGATCACTCCCTTATTGATAATTATAATCAACGGGTAAGGTTGGCTGGGAGCACCAGGGGGCGCTCCTAGGAGAAGGGGTAATGTCACGGTTCATAGAATCACTGTCTCATCCTTGCTTGTCTGTTGTTGTGTGGTGCGTGAGTGGGTGTGTCCGAGCTCCTGATTACGGGCTGATCAGCCCCAGCTGTGGCTCATTACTGGGGCTATTTGAGATCAGCTAACACTCCTCTCTTTGTCAGCTCCTCAGAGTTTCTCTGTGTTCCTGTCCTGCATGTTTGGTCTCCTGGTGTGTTCCTGTCTCTGCCCTGGCTTCGGAGGATTCCACAGCTGACTTGGCTGCCCATTGCGTCCCTGCGCCTGTCTTGCATCCACGCTGTGCATAAGTTCTGTTCCAACTAGTGACTTTGCTTGCTCTCTTAATAAACTGTTGTATATCCGCAATTGAATCCTTTCTCTTGATTCCATATCAATCTACGTGGGCCCCACTTAGAGCCCACTATGGACCCATCATGTGCCCCTATGGACTAACACACATGGGGCTCAAGTGGAGCCAATGGACAAAATTGAATGGGTCCCATTTGGGTTGCTCATGCAGGGCCCAAGTGACAGCCCATCTAAAACCCACATGGGGCACATGTGAAAATGTTGAATGAAAATTGTTGTAGTCAGAAAATATGTCACTTAATATTAACTTCTTGTTTAATGAACTGTTGTATTAAATATCACATTTGCAAACATTGATAATCATTAAAAGGTGTCACTCATCTTAGTTCATCGCGATCTCACAAAACTCCATTATAATCAAGCTCCTTACACAGCACAGTGAATCTCTTATTTACACTCTGTCTACACTTTGTTTGTTATAATGAGAGGATACGTCTGTGATATTACTCAACGCTGCAAAAACACGTTGTACGTTAGAAACCTTTGAAGCTCCCTCAGCGCAAACTCAAATATGCTGATCGATACTAAATATTTTTTCATAGTCTCAGACAGTAGCCTATAGTTTCAGTCTAAAATGCGACTGAAATGGTCGCACTGTAGATCCCTAAGGGGGTGGGGGGTATCAATGGGGTGGCCAGTGTCATTTTACGTGGACTCCCCTGGCCCCCCCTTGGAGGCGCCACTGATCCTGGGTGAAGCATAGTCATATAATAAACATTTAAAAGTAGTGTTTAATTGTTCTGTTCTTGAGATGTGTTGTAACATCAGTCTAACAAACTGGATGAACTCTTTGTGAATAAATATGTGTTATTTTGGTCATGAAAAATGAACATTAATAAAATACATAGAGTCAAAATGTCTGACATTTTTCACATACAAATTACACTATGAATACTAAATGGGAGTTAGGTTGAGATAGATGTGCGATTGTGTGGTTTGTTCCTGACCGTGTCAATCAAATGCTTGCAGATTCAGGTCTCGAAACACTTGTGAAACACCCCAATGCTTTGTTTTGCCGTAGTCACTCGACATGGGTGTTTCAAATCACACTTTGGAGCAGTGTTTTGAAACATCTGCACTTCGGGATCTCGACACCGTGTCGAAATGTCAGCCATCCCTAATAAGAAGTGTGAGCTGCAAACATGAGCATTTTTGACAATCATTTCTGTCCAGTCCGCTTGTTTTATCGCATTTATAGCTGTCGTTTTTTTTTTATTTTTTGTCTGGCAGTAACAGCAGGTATGCGTAAAAATTTTGCCTCCGGCTAGCGCTGTGACGTAATTGTGTCGTCGGCCCTAAAAACCAGGATCAGTAATGCAGTGATCCCTAAGATCCATCTTAAGACACAACTGACGGTGTTTAAATTGTATTTATTTATTTATGTTTTAATTTCTTTTACAGTTATACAAATGCCCAGTGCTGACCCTAGACTTCTGGGGCCCTAGGGGCCCTACACAGAATTGAGGGGGGGGATGAGTGGTTATGAACGAATGAATAAAACAGATTTCACTCCGTGTTTCACTCTGTCTCGAATCATGCTCGCTCGCTTGTTTTTTTTTAGTCTCGAGCAGGAGACTGTAGGACATTAAATCAGAGCAAGGGGACCCACTGGTGTTTTGGGGAGGATTGGCTCTGCAAATGCCTCATTAAAATATCTACAAATTTATAAAACTATATAGACGCTTGTTCAGTGGTTTGCCACTGGGGCTCCGAACCACTCTTAGTTTTGTAAAGTTCCCTCTTTGGTTTTGTTTTATTTTGTTTTATTTTACTTTATCCTTTTCCAGTCTTGATGTTGTTACTTTATGATTTTCTTAGACTTCGACTAATTTAATGGTTAATTCATTCATTTTTTTATTATTATTATTTTACTTAGTTTTTTCCCATTTTATTTTTGTTTATTATGCCTTGTCTAAGTTGTTGAAGATGATCCATGAGACTCATGTATGTTTGTCTGATGAGTGTGAATCAATGATGTTCTTCTGCTATTTGTTTGCATGTGTTACATTATGAATCCAGACATATTTCTCTACCTACAATCTTTATGATCTTTCATGTTGAATATTTATTTATTTTTGGCTCCTAATTAACTGTTACTTTCTCTAGATGTGTCTGGCGTTTATACAGATGGAGTGTCATTGTCAGTGATGGAGGGAGATCCAGTCACTCTGAACACTAGTGTTGAAACAAACCCACAAGACAAGATTAGATGGTCTTTTAATAACATTCGTTTAGCTGAAATCACTGGAGATCAGAGTTGGACCTGTACAGATGAACAGTGTAATAATAGTGATGGGAGATTCAGAGACAGACTGAGTCTGGATCATCAAACTGGATCTCTGACCATCAAAAACACCAAAACCACAGACTCTGGAGTTTATAAACTAAAGATCATGAAAAACACAAGAGACCATGAAAAGATCTTCATCGTTTTTGTTAATGGTGAGTCATTATGTTTGAAAGCGAGCACATCTGTGTTTTTATTATTCCATTATTAAATTATTCCATTTTATTTTCTGTGTGCTTGTTTTATGAAACCTTGCCAGGGGTATGCAGTAAACATTATGAATACAGACATATTTCTCTAATCACAATTTTTATGATCTGTAGAAATACATTTTCACAGCACTGTCTTGTGTATAATTTTGTTCGGCTTGTATTTAACTGTTTATTTCTTTTCCAGGTTTTTTCAGTGTTGACACAGAAGAAGTATCATTGTTTGTGATGGAGGGAGATTCAGTAACTCTACAAACTGATGTTGAAACAAATCAACAAGAAAAGATCAGATGGTATTTTAATGACATTCGTATCGCTCAGATTACTGGAGATCAGACTAATATCTGTACAGATGTTCAGTGTAAAAATAGCACGGAGAGATTCAGAGACAGACTGAATCTAGAGAATCAGACTGGATCTCTGACCATCATGAACATCAGAATCACAGACACTGGAGTTTATCGTCTACGGATCATTGGCAGCAGCAACAGCAGTGAAACGATTTTCATTGTTGCTGTATATGGTGAGTCATTGTTTAAAAGCAAGTCTTGTACATTTAAATTTATTTATATTTTTGTAGTGGCATTCAGTGGTGATTTTTTTCTGTTTACATGTATAATAATTCACATACAGTATATGGATATTTTTTTTTTTTTTTTAAAAACACATTTACTGTTGAAATGGAATTTGTAGATTTAAATATGAATTTACTTCAGTGTGATGTAATTTTTTTTTCCTTTGCTTAGTTATTGATTTTATCTGTTAGTCTTTTTTTGATTGTTAAGTAAAGAGGGTTCCACAGTTATCTCATGTTATGTAGTGTTTACCCCTCAAATAGATCCTCCAGCAGCTTTTGGTTTGTGTTTCAGGTGTTCCTGCTGCAGAAATAGATAAAATGAAGAGAAAGTCAGTGAAGGAGGGAGGATCTCTTACTTTAGATCCTGGTGTGACAAAAAACTCAAATGATTCAGTGACATGGTATTTTAATGACATTCTAATTGCTGAAATTACTGGAGATCAGAGTAAGATCTGTACAGGTGTTCAGTGTGAAGATGCTGATGAGAGATTTAGAGACAGACTGAAACTAAATCATCAGACTGGATCTCTGACCATCATGAACACCAGAACCACAGACTCTGGAGATTATAAACTACAGATAAACAGCATCAGAATCAGCGTCATGAAGATATTCAGTGTTAATGTCACTGGTGAGTATCATTTAGTCATTCCATGCACTTCTCTTTTCAGTTTTAGAGAACATATATATATATTATTGCTGACAATCGATTACAACATTTTATTGCGTTAATCACAGTCATGGACTGTGATTAATCATGATTAGTCGCAAATTTAAAATACTAGGATTTACCTGTAAATGTGTTGAAAAAGAAATGCATGACAAACTAGTTTAAGGAAACAGAACCTTTCACACTTCCGCCAGGTATGAGACATAATCCTCATTATTCTTTTGTTTTTATTCAGCCATTATCAGCCTTTTAATGGCAATAAAACATTTACCAAGCCACATCGCTTCAATCCCAGTATACATTTACCCAACTATTATCAAAAGTATTTCTACATAAATACAACAAAACATTTCTTGCAACCTTATGTGAAATATTATGACAAAATGCATTATGAAGAAGAATTGGACCTGTTCTGCAGGTGCATTAGAGCTAATATTAGCATCATGCTACATAAGACAATTTACGAGATTAATGGTACACTTTTACTCAGAACTCACTTCAAACCACCATTGAGTGTTTGTAATAACTTCTTTTTACGATCACATGTGGAATTTGGTCGTTTACTGTTGCTAAAATTTGCTATTTATATCGCTGCACAATTTAGCATTTCAGATGCACACATTCACTTCTAGAAAATCACATACAGACCATATCCTATCGTAATCGTGTGTTTATTATCTTATATAATCTATAGTGGCTGTTGTCATGTTTATTTCTGCTGTGTAAAAGCCTTAACGTGTATGCTCTGCTGAAACTCACGTTGTTTGTGATGTTACAACCGCCTCTCCGTTCTTAAGTTGCCAGGGATACATTCCAAGTATAATACACATTAGTAAAAGGATCTATTTTAATTTTAATTTTATATACACTTTGGGCAGCCGTGGTACATTATAAAAGTATCCCAAAAAACCGCAACCCACGGCTCTGTAATTTTTACACTGTTCGCTGTACCCTCGTCACTCAATGATAGATAACCTTCCGCGCTGCGATGACGGGAAGAAGTTGGGGTCAAACCTTATCAAACGATTAATCTGCGTTAAAAAAATATTAACACGTTAATTTTTTGATTAATCGCATGCGTTAGCGCATTAACGTTGACACCCCTAATATATATATTTTTCACAAAAGTGAGTACACCCCAGCAACAATTTTGGTATATCTTCTCAAGGGACAATACTACACAAATGACACTTGGATATATTTTAGAGTAGTCAATGTGCAGTTTGTATAGCAGTACAAATTTACTGTCCTCTAAAAATAACTCAGCATATAGCCATTATTGTCTAAATAACTGGCAACAAAAATGAGTGCACCCTAACATGTCAAAACTGTGTCCAAAGTGTCAATATTTTGTAGGGGCATCATTGTTAATCCTCCTGGGCATGGAATTCACCAGAGATGCACAGGCTGTTGCTGGGATCCTTTTCCACTCCTCCATAATGACATCACAGAGCTGTTGGATGTTAGACACATGGTGCTTCTCCACCATCCGCTTGAGGATGCCCCACATGTGCTCAATAGGGTTCGGGTCTGGAGACATACTTGGCCACTCCATCACATTCACCTTCATCAGCAAGGCAGTTGTCATTTTGGTGGTGTGTTTGGGGTCGTTATTATGTTGGAAAACTGCCGTTCGGCCCAGTTTCTGAAGGGAGGGCATCATGTTCTGCTTCAGAATGTCTCAGTACATGTTGGAATCCATGTTTCCCTCAATTAATCACAGCTCCCCAGTACCAGCAGCACTCATGCAGCCACAGACCATGATGCTACCACCACCATGCTTGACTGTAGGCAAGACACAATTTTCTTGGTACTCCTCACCAGGGCGTCACCACACATGCTGGACACCATCTGAGCCAAACAAGTTTACCTTAGACTCATCAGACCACAGGACATGGTTCCATTAATTCATGCTCTTGGACAGGTTGTCTTCAGCAAACTGTTTGCGGGGTTTCTTGTGAGCCAGCTTCAGAAGAGGCTTCCTTCTGGGACGACAGCCATGCAAAACGATGTATTGCAGTGTGCAGCGTATGGTCTGAGTACTGACAAGTTGACCTTCCACTTCTGCAACCTCTAAAGCAATGCTGGCAGCACTCATGCATCTGTTTTTTGAAGCCAGCTTTTGCACCTGACGCACAGCACGAGGACCTAACTTCTTTGATCGACCCTTGCGAGGCCTGTTCCAAGTGGAACCGGTCTTGAAAAACCTCTTTATGACACTGGCCACTGTACTGTAACTCAGTTTTAGGTTGTTACTGATATTCTTAAAGCCTACACCATCTATGTGGAGAGCAACAATTCTAATTCTCAGATCCTCAGAGTTATTTGCCATGAGGTGCCATGTTAAACCTCCAGTGATCAGTATGAGAGAATTGTACTCAAAGCACCAAATTGTAACTGCTCTAATATAAGATACACAAATTTGTATAGTCCTGTCAAGCAGACAAAAACATGAACATGATGAATAGGACATGTGGCTTTGCATGGTTAAACAACGTATAGCTGTTATCACTTGGGTGTACTCACTTTTGATGCCAGCTTTTTTGACAATAATGGCTGTATGTTGAGTTATTTTTAGAGGACAGTAAATCTTTACTGCTATACAAGTTGCACATTGACTACTCTAAAATATATCCAAGTTTCATTTCTATAGTATTGTCCCTTGAGAAGATATACTAAAATGGTTGCTGAAATGTGAGGGGTGTAGTCACTTTTGTGAGATACTGTGTGTGTGTGTGTGTGTGTGTGTGTGTGTGTGTGTGTATATATATATATAAAACACCGGTAAATATTTTGATTGTGGGCTGTTAGAAAAATTGAGCTTTGACTCCATGCACTCAAAAAAAAAAAAAAGAAAAAAAAAGCATTTAAACAATTAATTTTGATTTAACACCATTGTATTAGGTTTCTTAGGTTTGCATTGTGTTAAAATGACTTGAAATAGTTATGCTTTAGTTCAGCTAAATGTTTTCATTTTGCAAGACCGTTTCAGTTAAGTTGGTCAAAATGTAATTTGGTGTTTGTGCAATTTACTAAGTAAACCCAACACAATTATTTTCAACCACTTTACTTAATGTATTTGAGTTGAGACACATTAATGATTTTAGTTGTCTTAAAGTATCATTATAGAAAATAGGATCCACTTCCCAACATGCTTTGCATGGGGCTGGATAGGGATAGTAAATTTGAATTAAAATGTTATTTTATGCATATTTTATCAAGATGATACAATGGGAATACTCGTTAATGTTTAATGCTCTTTTATGTTTGTATTTAAAAGAGTTTCTGGTATGTTAGTTTTTGGGGGGTTACCATCATGGTAAAGTGCGGAGCATGTGCTTGGGTAGAGGACCTGCTAACACACACTAAAGTTTAATTAAAAAGATATATATACATTATTTGGGGCATGCCATGAATGTAACAACCATCTTCTGATTAACTCCTAACAATAAGAGCTATATTTAGCTTGTTAATATGTGCTATGAATAGCAGCTGCAAAGAAATATCTTACCTTAAAATAAATCAATTCATTCATGAACAGTGGTTCCACATAATGGAGACATGTTATCTCTACTCAAAAAGTTTATTTAGGATGAACTTGATTGATTCAAGTTATTTGAACATGGTTGTTTAAGTTTACTCAATTCCATTTAGTGTTCCATTGAATACTGTATGTTGCTCTTTTACCTTATCATATTGATGACGAAAGTAGAAAGGTGTAAATATCAGTCTAGTTATTAATCATTCTCTAATATTAATGGCTGTCTGTCTTTAGCTGTTCTAGATTCAACTATGTCTTCAGGAGCTAAAGGAGGAATAAATGCTGCCGTTGCTGCTGCTGTTGTTGCTGTTCTGCTGGTTGCAGCTGCTGGTGTGATTTACCTTCGCCGCTGGAGATCTACACATACAGGACAATATGGCATGGATTGCATACAGCTGATTTGACAAGAAATTTATCATGCAAAAAGAATCTTTAAAAATAGTTGAAAGAGTATTTTTATTCCAGTTGACCAAAGTAATCTGTTTAATTGAGTTTGTTATTGTTTTTCAACCAGACATGACGCACCACAATCATGATCAGGTGAGATACTATGTGCATTGAATCTGTGTGTTTGCCAAAACTGTGAATTATCTGTGAGTGAGCATTTCCTTTAGCTTCTGTGAATATGTGTTTTCTTATAGCAAAGTGGGATGGCACTCCATTGATGGCTGCGGAAAATGGGACAGTAACATCATTTATCATTCCCTCCAGGATTTAGCAAATCTGTGCTAGCTAAATGTAATGCAAAATCAAACAAACTCTACATAATTTGCAATTTTTCTAAATTTCCACAGATTTCCCACAGATTTTGAGCCTAGACGTGTTGTATGATGTCATTGCAACACGCATGTCAGGAAAAAAGCGCACTTCGAATCAATCACTAAACTTCTGTTTGCATCATTGCTTCGGCAGTGCATCTGCTCCCACTGTAAAGTGTGCACATACACACAGGAATGCCCACGCTCTGAGTGACATCTTTTCTATAAACCAGTTCAATTAATCAACACAGCCTGTATGATGTGCAAAAGAGGATTACACACTCAGTAAACAATCCCAGAAAGGATGAGGAGCAAGACAGAACACGTGAAGGAGATGCTAAATGAAAATGTAAGTTTACTCTCTGATAGCAGGTGGCCCTTATATAACAGCAGCAATAATGTGGTTTCCAGGGTTACCCCTGTAAACACAGCAGGCTGCACTACTTTCTGTAACACAACCAGTTTCACAGGCAGGGTTTAGTCTAAGCCAGGATTAGAGCATAGTTCAGTTAAGACATTTAAGCAATTTTTATAAACGTGCTTAGAAAAAAAAAAATTACTGGTGTGCATCTTGAGACAAATACTGATATATTTTAAGATCAGTCAGTGCAAGTTTCTTTCAGTTGAAACAGCTCAGACTTACATTTTAGACTAGGACTAGGCTTAAGCCTTGTCTGTGAAACTGGGGGAATAATAGTCAAAAGTAATTCCGTGTTTTTTTGTTTTGTCATACTTGATACACCAGGCTTGTATGGCCCATGTAGTGAATATGGAGTGAAAAACATTACCAGCAATACAACATATGTATTTATTTATTTATTTTTTAGTGCCATGTTTGTGCATGTCATGTGAAGAGGAAGATGGAGAAGATCCGGGGCATTCAAGGTAAAGCTCATTACTTCACATTGCCCTGCTAACATATGTCCAGTGGGCCGTTGGCAAAGTTGGCAGCCCATCGGCGGAAGCCAACTATGGCTCACCAGCGTTTTGCTAATCGTTTTCATGGCAATTTGTGATTCATAATCACTTTGATCACACTAACAAAAAATGTTTTTCACACTGAGGTGCAGTTAGTTACCACTATTTGCAGTAAGTAACATAAATAGCAGAAAATCTTGCTATGTTAACAGTGTAAACAGAATCTATAGCTATTTGCTCTTAGTGCAAATCGCATATTAAAAAATACTGCTATTTTCCCTTAGCATAAATAAAATCCATTGCCATTTGCACCTAGCACCGCTGCCTATAAAATAACCCATAGCAGATCTATACAGGAGCCTGGGAGGTGGAGGTTTTCTGAGGAACACTGAAGCGCACTGCAAAAAGCTCAAGTGAATGCTAACCAGCCATTTAAATGTAAATGTGCATTGACTGCACATGCAACATAAACCAATCAGCTTATCCTAAGTCATTTAACGCTGTGAATATCATCAGTTACGTGAAGAACCCATCAGCATGCACCATCTAGAGTTTCATGAAAGAACTTGGCATATGTTGTTTTTTCTATCTCCATCTCTTTCAGTTCTCTTCAATAAGCATTTTTGGCTGTTTTGGTTTTGTTTTTTGACCAAAGTGCTCATTATATCATGTAGTTATTGTGTTTTGTTGATGTTTTTGTATTCTAGAATATCATCTCTGTGTGATGGAAATGATCACACATGAATGACTTCACATGAATTTTCTGCATGCTCAGACCAGTTTCTACCACCACATTTTAGGACAGGCATATGGACAAGACAGCTACATGTCGGTCTGAATATAACAATAACCATTACAACCCGTGACTTGAGTAAAACGTTGAAGTAATCAAAAACCAATTTTGTTTCATCAGTAACAGAGGGGATGTTTGCTGAATTGCACATAAGAACCAATTTTATTAGAGAGCAATGATATAATGAATCACATCTTTGCCATGCACCTACGCTATACTATATACAGTAAACTGTTGTGCTCTCTTTGTCATGAGTATTCTTTGTGAGTGTTGCTTAAGTGAAAAATGCTATTAAAACATCTGCTGCTCTTATAGCTGAACCCTGTGTGTCATTTGAGTTTATCAGAAATAAATGAACTAATCAAACATTGATTAATTTATATAGTTATTTTGTGTCTCTACAATCTGACTTATGATTTCAAATCAACATGGTCTCAGCTATCACCTTTAACATTTTAGGATTCAACCTGTGACCTTCACCCAAGCTGTTTAGCTTAATCTTTAGCAATAGGAACACAAGAGTCTAATCAACTGTTATTTTAAAAGCTACAGATTGCGGTTTATAAAATTTTAAATACGGATTTAATTTTATAAACTTTAAAAAGCAGTTTGTTTTATACAGTTACAGCAAAATCAAAGTATAGGCATTTTTACCTCAAAATATAATTAAGTCAAGTCACCTTTATTTATATAGCACTTTTAACAATACAGATTGTGTCAAAGCAGCTTTACAGTATTAAATAGGAAAATAGTGTATAATAATGCAAACAGACAACAGTAAACACTCAATTTTCAGTTAAAGTCAGTTAATCATTCATTCAGTGATGTCATCGTTCAGTTCAGTTCAAATAGTATCTGTGCTTTCAAGTTGACAATGTCAATGGAAATTAATTGTCCCTAACTAAGCAAGCCAGAGGCGACAGCGGCAAGGAACCAAAATTACATTGGTGACAGAAATGAAGAAAAAAAACAAAACAAAAAAAACACAACAACATGTGACCACAGGAGTCATAAAATAAAGGCTATTGGCTCTAGGGTGCTCAACTACGCCACCTGGGGCCTTTCACACCAAGATGTACT
Source organism: Onychostoma macrolepis (assembly GCF_012432095.1). NCBI lineage: Eukaryota > Metazoa > Chordata > Actinopteri > Cypriniformes > Cyprinidae > Onychostoma > Onychostoma macrolepis. The sequence continues at coordinate 3,101,323 of NC_081176.1, forward strand.
TTAGCTCGACCTCCAGCACCTTGATTCAGACAAGAGGGCTCTCCCACACAGATACTAAAGTAATGACAGAGACGTGGTATTTCAATATAAAAGTACAAAAATGTTTATTAACAAATAATTCAACACCACAGTCTGGGGTTTGTTTCTCCAAGTAGTATGGGATGATACAAATTAAGCCCCCTAGACCAGCCAGAGGGAGGTAGTGGCTGCCACCAGAAATATAAAAGGAAACAAATAATAATTAAATGGATCAGCTGTTTAGGAGAGGTCACCTGTCCTGGAAAAGGAGTGCGGTCGACACCACCCGTGCTGTTGAATCTGCAGTCTATTCACACACGCACACATACACACACACACACACACACAGACACAAACACTACAAAAGGTGACCACTGCAAATAGTGAAGTGCACATTACCACTACAAGTACTGTGCGCAATGTGTGAAGAGAAGGTCTCAGTCCGACGACCGATCCCACGAAACAGCTTCCACACTCTGGTTCTCCGGAACAGAGAAGAAAAGATTGATGTTACTCTTAAACCTAAGTGAAGAACTAAGCAAACTGATGTTAGCGTTACCACAACAAACTACTGGGGCAGCCAATACCACACCTATTACTGAAACACAAAATAACAACAAAAAAAAAAAGAAAAGAAACAAAAAATGAGGCAAAAGCTACAATTGCATTACATTCACCGGAGGCAAAGCAGCAGTGACAATTTTTCTGCATGGAGAATTAAAAATCCATTAAATACAGTACATATCCTAAACAGGTATCAATCAATAATAAGTGATACTGGTACAATAACCAAGATCTCCTTTTACCTCTAGGAATATCACACTCAACATACACAGGAATCAAACTCCCCGGTTACCTTCGTCGTACACCAACCTACATGAAATGATCACACACAGCATAGTTCGCATCCAAAATCACTCATATGTCTTAAAGTTATGGGTTAGTCACATACCCAGGATTTACAGTAAAACGTAGGTCATATTATAGCCGATCAACTTACTATAAACATCCATACACGTTACATGGCAAACATTACTATACTGCTGTGAGCCGTACAGCCACTGTTACCTCAACTCGTATCCCCATGGACAATAACAGACTGCGCGCACAGTGTCTTCAGCCCAGACCTTCGGTAGATCAACCATATACTACCCGGAAGCGTCTGGTACACAGTCAGACATCTTTCATATGCAACAACACAGCGTACCCAGTATAAAAAGGATGTACGAGCTGAGAATTTACTTTGTTTGCAACCCGATATGCTGGTTTTATACAACATGCCACGGCCGCTAATGAATGACTAGCCACTTACAAGCTAACTAGAAGGCGTGGCTGAAAGGCAGAGGGATACGGTAAGAACAGAGGGACAAACATGCTGTGGCAATTATTCTGCCGGTTACAAACAACACACAAAACACACAACAACCTTGGAAGAATCCAGGCTCAGTCGAGGGGCCAGTTCTCCTCTGGCCAGACAAACCAGCAGTTCAATTCCAGGCTGCAGCAAAGTCAGATTGTGCAGAGGACTCATCTGGTTCCTGTGGTCTTGTCCCGATGGCCGTGGAGGTGACAAGGTCTTCACTGGGGATCTGTCTCTGGGGCTCATCTAGTTGACATGGTCAAGTCAATTGAGACAATCTGAGAGGAGATATTGAGAAACTAAATTTTATTTTTCTGTCAGTGCCCCCTTTCCTTATCTTCCTTTTGTTTGAGAAATGATCCAACTGAATGGCCCAACGTGAAATCCCCGACATCTACAACTATTTGTGTCCTTAAACGCTCATTTTATAGGGTTCACAGCTTATAAAAACGTAGGTCTGGGTTTTTTAACTTGTGTACTGTATACCTTGTCACACAACAGCTTTTAGGCATTGTTCTGTTTTTGTTATAAGTCAGAAATGACAAGGAGGCAGCTTCCCTCAATACAAAGTCAATGGAGAGCATTGGATTGCCCCCACCCAGTGTGGGCGTGGCCTAAATGCGCTCTGTCTCCATTTGCACTTAATGTAGATAGACACTCCGAATTTTTAAATATACAGTCCAAATATTTTTTATTCAACCATCTAGTTAGAATGCATTTGATGGGAAAAAAAACAATGGATTTGATTTTCCAAGAGTAGCCATTAAGCCATGCCCCTTGGGGGCGTTTTAGCCCACAGACTTGGTTTGGGAAGAGAAAAAAAAAAAAATTCATTCTGAAAATAAAATTATATTTTTCTTCAATAACGTGCTCCCTATCTACAGGCCTTACTATTCTCATATTTTATAACCGTAAGGTAGGCTACATCAGTGTAAGCTTCATGGTGAATACTTCTACATCACTCTTGTCAACGTTGTCCATAGTTACAATAAAAACTTTTTTTTTTTAATTCTTTATCTAGTGGTTATTTTGGGAAAAACAGTAGATTGGCATTTTACCCCAAGGGGGCGTACTACAGAAACGCACATATCTGTATATTGATACACATGCGATTACTTTCCCAGATGTTTACATTCGATTGAGACAAAAGCAACTCTGTATGTGTGAACAATGCATGCTTTTACATTTATATTTAGTCATTTAGCAGACGCTTTTATCCAAATGAGGACATTAGAAGCAATCAAAACCAACAAAAGAGCAACAACATGCAAGTGCTATTACAAGTCTTGGTTAGCCTAAGGCAGTACACAAATAATTACACCCCCCCCCCCCCATTCGTTTTTTGTTTGTTTGTTTATTAAAGAAAACGAGTAGATCAAATACAGAAAAAAAAGAAACCTAGTGTTTTAAAAAAAAAAAAAAAAAATTATAAGAAACAAGTATAGAATAGAAAAAAAAAATAAAGCTAGTGTTAGTTTTACAAGAAAAGCTAGCAGTTAGATAATAAATATGCAATTGATAGAGGGTCAAATGTGTTTTTTTGTTGTTGTTTTTTTAATAAAAAGATAGATAAAATAAAATTAGAATGGAGAGTGCTAGAGTTAGAGGGTCAAATAAAGATGGAAGAGATGAGTTTTTAGCAGTTTCTTGAAGATGGGTAGGATTCAGCTGCTCGGATTGAGTTGGGCAGGTCATTCCACCAGGAGGGAACAGTTAATGACAGTTTTTTGACAGTTTAAACACAATAGACGCTAAAGAGAGTGTAGTTTAGCACCCGCTAGGATGTTCGCACTCGTAAAATCATATATCAAAAAGTTTAAACTGGCAAGGCACAGCCGCATCACTCTTACACAACTTGAAAGCAGTTGAAATTAAAATTAAAGAGTGTACTGCCAGAAGAAGCAGCTATTATGAACAGCTGATTTGTATGGAGACATCTGATGACCAAACTACATCGGAATTCACGAATGGGGAAAAAAGCAAGCGAGCCTGGGCCGTTTTGTGTTCACAATGCACGTTTTTAGCGAACCGTAATCAAAACTTGATTCGCTTCTGAGGGGTCTGAGATCGCTTGGAGTGTTCACATATGGACCAAAAATCATGCGAACCACGCTCAGACCCCTATAAAGGACTAAGTGTTAAAAAAAACACCATTAGTTACCGCAAAAACAACAGATTCTTAGAATCCAATGAGTAGGGCACATTAGTGCCATCTGATGGAAAGAAATAAAGACAATCATAGGCTATGTAATTCCATGGTGTAGCTACTAGATGTAATACCGTTGTAAGTCGTAAAAAATAATAATTCTGTAAAAAAAAAATTTAAGCTATAATATGAATGTTTATTCACATGAATACTAGTTACATTGTATTACTTTCAATTTCTCTAGTATTTCTTACCTCAACACAACTATTACCCACCAGAGCACGGTTTATTTCATTTTTATCTTTGTTCTGTGGTCTTTACTCATTCATTGTCTGTAAAAATGTATAAACTATATTATCTTGGCTGGTAGGCTATTAGTTTTGGCTCTTGTATCAAAAATTGTAATCGAGAAATGTAAATCTAAAATGCACAACAACTCTAAAGTTTTTGCTGTTACAAGAACACAAAGTTGCATGGATTCAAAATGACGGTTAGTGAAAATTTTGGTAGGGCACCTAAAAACGGAACCACTGGGCCATCAGAAAAAAAAAAAAAAAAGATCTATTTGGAAAGTTCCTTTTTTATAATATATATATATATATATATATATATAAGGGGGTTAGGATTCAACCTTTGACCTTCTCAGTCATTAGCAATAAACACACTGTTATTTTAAAAGTTTTTTGATGTGATGTATTTATATTGGTTGAGGGTGAAGGCTAATCTCGTAAAGGTGAATTCCTGGTCCACTAGATGGTGCTCTAGTAAAGTATACATACTTATCCATCTTACATTCTTTATTAAAAGTTAGAATTCAACAGAATATCAGGGATGAAGAGTAAACAGTCTCACTGTTCTTGCAGGTAATGGAGAGTTCGGGAATGCTGGAGTGATTTGACTGTGCACACCTTGGGGAGAAAGGTGAGTATCCTGGTAAGTAGAGAATCCTCAGGAGGAAAGATCCCATGAGGAACACGGAGCACACTGATAACAAGGAGGGAACACCAGAGACACAGATGACGTACAGGCTTGGAGTCGTACAGCACATGAAAAACAGGTCCATGCTCAGTGTGAGACCAGACAATGACTGAGTGTGAGGTGTGTGCTTATGTGTGGTACATGATTGCAGATCAATCCAGAACAGGTGCGGGTGATTAGTACTCTGATGAGGGTGAACATTAGGACTGAGTAAGAGAGCCTGACATTTCCATTACACAGATAAAACAGAAAACCAATGAAAATGCTACAAAATTGCATAATCTCTGAACAGAGGTTTTTAGGAAGGAAAATGAACCCATTCAACTTATTGGAAGTCAGTGCATCATCATTGATATTTCAATGTAAAAATAATAATAATAATATGGGATCATCTTAAACTGTGACACTTACCATCATCCATCTGAATCTGTCTGTCACAGTCTGTCAATACTGGAGTTATTTTAAGAATCGTTGACAATCTTTTATCTATGGATTCAGTATTTTGTAGTAAAGGGTTTTTGTCTGAAGCAGAAGACTTACGCTTTCCTATGAGCAGTAATGGAAAGTCCTTCAACCACATGCTATTCACACAGACTTGCTGTCGACACCTCAGACACACACTCACAAACTGACATCAGACACAAACACAGCAGATACATGCACAACCTGTTTGTGCAACAGATCAAACCGCATCTCTGTACAGGTGTGAATAAATGAGACAACAGAGAATTTTGCAGTTTTTCTCTTTTTTTTTTTTTTTAATTTAGATAAAACTTAATTTTAAGGACTCATTCTAGTTTTTAATTAGCATGCATATTACTAGCATATTGGCTGTTTATTAGTACTTCTAAAGCACATATTAAAGGGATAGCCCACCCAAAAATGAAAATTACCACATGATTTACTCACCATTAAGCCATACTAGGTGTATATGACTTTTTTTCTTTCATATGAATACAATCGGAGTTATATTAAAAAATGTCCTGGCTCTTCCAAGCTTTATAATGGCAGTGAATGGGTGCTGAGATTTTGAAGTCCAATAAAATGCATCTATACATCATAAAAAGTGATCCACGCAGCTCTGGCGGGTTAATAAAGGCCTTCTGAAGTAAAAAAGAGCCAGGATATTTTTTAATATGACTCCAATTGTATTTTTCTGAAAGAAGAAAGTCATATACACCTATGATGGCTTGAGAGTGAGAAAATCATGGGGTAATTTCATTTTTGGGTCAACTATCCCTTTAATGCCTTAATCCATACCTCAGCTTAATAACTAATATGCAGCAAGGTTTTAGGAGACTATTCCATCTGTCTCGCACTTCAAAAACCCTTTAGGATGATCCTGCTGCATGTCTACTGTGATTTCCTGATGCTAAATGTGGTCATTTTCACCAGTCCCAAATCTTAACTATAGACTTTGAAATTGAGGTTGTCACAGGAGGATCTGCGTCTTCGCAGTTTGATCATCATCTAATGGCAACTGGCGCATACTCGACATGATCTTCAACATTCTGGAAAAAAAAAAAAGAAAGATCCAATCTGCAAAAAAATATAAACGCAGCCATGGTGTTATAAGCAGGCTTAAAAACATTGCTAATTGGCTGTTGTGCAAACCAGCAGCAACATCTGCATCATTGTAACTTTCATTTCCTGAAGCGTTCAGTTTCCTGTGAGACATTTTAAAATAAACTGTGCGTTTTTGCTCAAATAAACAAATGCAATGTTCAGTTCACTTAAATTTGTAAAATGCAACTTAATCTTTTTGTATTGGGACTACATGAAGCATTTTTGTTTACAACTAAGTGAACAATGGATCTGTAATTAATGATCATCATTGTGCTGAAGAGTAGCACTTGTGTTTTTGATGTGCGTTGCTTCACACAGTGAGAAATAACTGTGCCAACTGTACCATGACTAACAATAGTGCCTTCTTACTTGCTCATTCCAATTTAAATTATATTTAATATTATATTTATAATTTATTATATTATAGTATTGTATAAACCTGAATTGATTCTGGAAATGTTTTTCTATAAATTCAGTTAATTGAACAAATTATTGTTTGATTGATATTCACTGACTGAAGAATTCTGAACATGAAAGTTGAAGTTTGTAGTATTGATGGAGTTTAGAGATCCTGCAATCTTTCAGTGTTTCTCAGTTGCTTTGAAATCTAGAAAACAAATTTCTTTGGCTTTTTTGGAACTACATACTTAGGCAGATCAGGGTTTATTTTTAATTTTTCATTTTTTTTGAGTGGTTCTTGCACTGAATGATGATCATATTATGGCTTTTACAAATGTGACCCTGGACCACAAAACCAGCCTTAAATGTCATTAATTCTTCGAAATTGAGATTTATACAGCATCTGAAAGCTGAATAAATAATCTTTCCATTGATGTGTGGTGTGTTAGAATCGGATAATATTGGGCTGAGATACAACTATTTGAAAATCTGGAGTCTGAGGGTGCAAAAAAAAAACTAAATATTGAGAAAATCGCCTTTAAAGTTGTCCAAATTAATTCTTAGCAATGTATATTACTAATCTAAAATGACTTTTTGATATATTTACAGTAGTAAATTTACAAAATATCTTCATGGAATATGATCTTTACTTAATATACTAATGATTTTTGGCATAAAAGAAAAATCTATAATTTTGACCTATACAGTGTATTTTTGGCTATTGCTACAAATATACCCCAGCGACTTAAGACTGGTTTTGTGGTCCAGGGTCACAAATATCAGATATTGTACTGTTGTGTGCGTACTTGTGGTGTATGTGATAGATTGTAGATAAACACAGTCACATGCATCTAAATCTGACTCGCTGCTGAATTTATAAAGAGACACATAACATAAATTAGTAATGAACTGTCTTACCGATTGATATGCTTTTCTTTTGTGGAATGTGGGAGCAGCGTAAACAATCTCCTCTTCATGAGACTGAACTGTTTTAGCAACAATAATAGATGCATTAAAACAACAAAACTCAGATCTGTTTCTTTGTGACTTATGTGTTATTATTAAGGCTGTCAAAGCATTAATGTATGTGATTGAATATTTAAAACAGCAACATTTTATAAAAACATTAGCAATTTTAATTTTAACAGTTTCAAACACAAAAAAGTTCCTATAACTTATGTTTATCTTTAATAAGTCATTCCTTATTATAGATCATTTATAAATTAAATTAAGATCAAGATTATTTTAAGATTTATAATAATTTTTAAGCAGGTTTCATGTAATTTAAGTTGAAATGACTTTGAAAATACAATGAAATTGATTATATTTAAAAAATTAAAGGCCACAACTGAACTAAAGTTTTTTAAATTGAAATAGGTGGAATGGAAACTTTGTACAGTTTAAGATTATTACCATAAATGTAGTTAAGGTTATTTTACTATTGAAATAATGTAGAATTACAAATTCTGTTTGTATTTTCAGGGTGTTTTGATGCACTGAGAAATGACTGAGATGAGTAAAGCGCTGCATGAGAGTAATCTAAAGGAACTGCGAAACAACTGCATGTTAGTTTGGTTTAACTATAAATAAAAATAGAAATATGATGAGAATAGTTGTTATTTGAATTTGTAGAATTAACAAGTCGAATATTTGGTAACACTTTATTTTGATGGTCCCTTTTGAACATTCTGTTGACACTGAGTAATGTTGCAACTACATGTCAACAAATTCTCATGAGAGTATTAGTAGACTGTCTGCTTCATATCTACTAACTCCTTATTGTGTTGGTCTCCCAACAGATATTCTACTGACTATAAGTAACTTTGCAAGAACGTGTCAACTTAATCTAACCCTAACCCTACCAGTCAACTAATACACTACTAACACTCTAATGAGTTAGTAGAAATGTAGGTGCAACATTACTCATAGTCAACAGAATGTGTTAAAGGGACCATCAAAATAAAGTGAAACCGAATATTTATTAGTAATATTTAATAGTATTACTTCTTATAAAATCTGTAGGAAACACTTGCCTTCTTGATCAGTTTTTCTGTGTTTCCTGTAGATCCAGAAGATCCCGACTGCAGCTACAATCAACAGAGTTCCAGCAGCAGCAGAAATCAGCACTATTGCAGATGCAGAGTCTGTAATAATCATAATGCTAGTGAATATGTCAGTCTGATCCACAACAGAACACAGAGATAAGGTCAGTAAATAAACACATATCAGTGATTTATGTACCGGAATGTGTGCGACACACTAATGAACAATTCTGCGGTGATGATGAACAGTCTCTGCTGATGACAGGAACAGGCAGACGAGCTGGAAAATATAAAATAATAGAAAAAAATATGGATAAATGTAATCAGCTGTCTTATTTTTGGGTCAGTCTGTTAAGTGAATGTCCAGTATGTCAATAGTTAATCACCCAAAAATGCACAAATGAACTCTCACCATAGACAGAAACACTGAATGTTTTTGATGTCAGTTTAGCTCCATCTATCTTTACTTCATAGCGTCCTGCATGTTTAGTTGTGATGTTTGTGATGGTCAGAGATCCAGTTTGATTGTCCAGCTTCATTCTGTCTCTGAATCTCCCGTCAACACCATTAAATGCAGAGGACTTTGGGTTCTCAGTGCTGATTTGAGCTATCGGAGAGTTTTCAGCTTTAAATTTCCACACAATGTCATCGTCTTCACGTATTTCAGTAACATCAGTGTTTAGAGTGACAGAATCTCCCTCCATTACTGACAATGATTCACCAAACACACCTGGAGGACACAAAAAGGTTTTGTCACAGAGTGAGACTCTTGTTGGTTTACAAAGCCTGAAATCAACTGTGAACATTTACAACAGCAGCAGCGACACAAAACAAAATAAAAGGTGATATATTAAAACAGATAGCTGTGTGTAAACCAATCATCTGGTTGTTTTAAAGTAATCTCCAGTGAAGCAAAAACAATAAGAATTTTTTTTTTTTTTTAAATAAATGAGACATTTACAGGAATGGATAAAACAGAGTCTGTCTTTAGTAGACTCAGGGTTCCTAAACATTTGATTAATTAATTTCCATGACTTTTGTAGCTGTTTATGATTACGGTAGAAATATTTTAAATGGATTTTTAAAATGAGTTTTTGATTTTCTAAGCCTCCATGCAGAGACATTTACATTCTCTGCAGAAATCTGCGTATTTTCCATGGTTTTAAAGGGACAGTTCTCCCAAAAATTCTGTACTCACTGACTCACCCTCAAGTTGTTACAAACCTGCATATGTTTCTTTCTTCTGTTGAGCACAAAAGAAGAATGTGGGAAATCAAAGGAAGAAGTTCATACAGGTTTGGAACAGCATTGAAGGTGAATAAATTATGACAGAATTGTCATTTTTGGGTGAACTCTCCCTTTAACATTTCATTTTCATGACTTTACCAGACCTGTAAAAATGTTAGTTTAACGTTACAAACAGATGTCTGAATTCAAAGATAGTAGATCTTACAATAATTATTCATCAGATGAAAATTATGCAATCTGAACAGCTTTATTACTCTGAAATGGAAAGAAATTAAGCCACAAATATGGTTTTATAACTTACCAATGAAATTACACCAGCACAGACAGACCAAAACTAACATGTGTGACATTTTCTTTAACGGTTCAGCGTTTGACTATCCGCTAAAACACTTCAGCTGGTGTGTGAATCCTCCTACAACAGTTTGACCCTCCCTAGTTCACACCTACATTTGCATATTTCATAATGTTATAGTTCTTCTGGTCTTTATTAAGACTTTAACTGTTCTTAATGGATGGCTTTTTTTAATCAGTTAAAACTTCTTGAACGATAGTTATCTGACTGTTAAATGCTAAAAGTAGAAGAATAACACTGAATATTGATGAACTACATTTCATATAATTAAATTCTCAGTTGATGTGTATGGAAAAAAAAATAAAAAATACAAAGTTAAAATCAATTGGCATCTTACAGTACAAGTTAACTGAAGTTCATCTGTGTCAAACTGAAAGCTGCAGTAGTTGGTTTTCTCCAGAAATGTGGTTTGATCTGTTGGGTGGACAAACGTGTTATGTGTGGGCATTTAGAGCAGGTGTGTTTGGTTTGTAGGTGAAGAGTTTCTTCCTGTTCTGCTGTTATATGCAGCTTTTTAAGACACTTTAATCTATGAAAAAAAAAAAAAAAAAAAAACATGATGAGAAACTGTTTCTGACACAAGAGAGAAATATTACCAACAAAATGATCATGTTTAACTTTTCAAATGTTTTGAATGCATTTGTTTTTGAAAGAAATAGAAACTTCTTACAATCAAGGCAATTTTTACATTTTAAATGTGGAACTTGGCTGACTTACTAAAGCAGTTCTCTTTTTATGCATACAGTATTCAGTTACCAAATATATTTTTCACCACATTTTATTGTAAAGTACTTGAATACATTAGCTGTATAATGAGAGGTGTTCTTAGCGAACTCTCTGTTGTAATTAAAGGATGGTGTGAAATTTCCACTCACTGTGCAAAAAAAAAAAAATAGTGGCCTTTAACCCTTTCATTCTGCTGACTTTTTATTGTTTTCTTTGTTATAAGACATCTTCTAATGGTTTTAGTAGGTTCCCAGTGCAGTGACTGACTTATAGGTAAGATCATAGGCTGTAAAAAAAGATGGACGGCACATCTCTACTTTTTTCCACTATAGAAATGAAGCCAAAATATCTCAGTATGGTTGCTGTCATCTTGCACCAGTAACATTATTTGGAGCCAGAGTCTGTGCGGTAGTGATTCATTTGGAGCTTGAGTCTGCACAGTTTGGAGCTTGAGTCTGCACAGTAGTGATTCATTTGGAGCTTGCGTCTGCACAGTTTGGAGCTTGCGTCTGCACGGTAGTGATTCATGTGGAGCTTGAGTCTGCACAGTTTGGAGCTTGAGTCTGCACAGTAGTGATTCATTTGGAGCTTGCGTCTGCACGGTAGTGATTCATTTGGAGCTTGAGTCTGCACAGTTTGGAGCTTGCGTCTGCACGGTAGTGATTCATGTGGAGCTTGAGTCTGCATAGTTTGGAGCTTGAGTCTGCACGGTAGTGATTCATTTGGAGCTTGCGTCTGCACGGTAGTGATTCATTTGGAGCTTGCGTCTGCACGGTAGTGATTCATTTGGAGCTTGAGTCTGCACAGTAGTAATTCATATGAAGCTCGAATCCATGCAGTAGTGATTGTGAGGTGGAGCCGAGGTGACGACCACACATTGTAAAAAAAAAAAGAAAGTTGAGCCAACTTAAAAGTTTAAAGCTTCAGCAGATTTTTGAGTTTTCTCAACTTTTTTTTTTAGGAAATTTCTCAACTTTTTGTTGTATAAACTTAAAATAAGAAGTTGAGGAAACTCAAACCTGCTGAAGCTGGTTGCCTTAAACTTTTAAGTTTGGCCAACTTTTTTCTATTTTTTTTTTTTTACAGTGCAGACCCAATCATAAGCTCACATGACACCATACCCCATTTTCATAGTATTAAATAACTAATTAAAAACATATTAGAAAAACAAACACTTGAACATACATCAGCATGATAATAACTACCTAACATTACTGAAACTGTCTTTTGGGGCGGGGGGATCATTTGAAGTGTAATTTGACTTTTTTTTTGTTTGATTCACATCCGGTTTACTTGGAGAGGGCATGGTATATGACCTACACTGCAGGCAGCCACCAGAGCGTGATGAAATGTTTTGAGGATGTGTATGGCACACTTCGTTTAGATGTTGCCAAACCTCTAAAATGGGCCTTATTAATAACACGGGTGGGTCTGCTTAATGCATGCATTACCAAGACCCTGATATCTTTCACATAATCATGGGAGATTCAAACTGTAAATATGAAAACAGAAACATGAAATTGTGCTATTTGTGTGGTAATATGGTGGAAAAATAAAAAAAGATTTTCCAACTTTTGAAAGGGTTAATATTTTCAGGGGTCTAATAATGGTCTAGTAAAGTGCTGTATGCCATAATCACTATATGTGTGTGAAAGCAAATGTATAAATGTATGATGAGGAGGATATATATGAATCTGGATGTTGGTTGTATGATGTTCAATAAATTGTTAATGATCATCATCCATGAGACGAATATTAGGCCTATATAACATAACAGATCATCTCAATTACCATCATGTGCAGTGACACATTTTCCGCATTATTTTATTTACATTATGAATTTAATGACTTTCAAGTCCAATGTTAGTAACAGAAACAAAAATTGCATTAAAGATATTAGTTCTCCAGTGATCTTTTCTGTTGAGGTCATTGTTTTGATGCTCGCAACTGTTCCTCAAAAAACCACCAGATAGCGTCACTATTAGTTCATCTACTGATTGCCGAAGTGGAAAAGATTTAAGTATCAGTCAAAAATGTCAGTAAAACCGATTAAAAGTTGATCTGTAGTATTAATAATTGTCTGTCTTTATCTTTACAGATTCAAGTCTGTCTTCAGGTCCTATAGCAGGAATATGAGCATGATAGAATGGCAAGCATCTTATTTAAAAATATGGAAATATGACAAGTAGCTGATCTGAAAGTTTGTTAGCCTATTGTTCAAACAGGCATCAGGAGGCAACGCGATAATCAGGTAAGGTGTCTTATTTTGCCTGGTATTTCAGTGGTTCGATCAGCAGGCTATCGAGCTATATTAAAGAAATGTTTCTGCGTTCACTAAATGTGCATGCGCTGCATTTGCTAAAATGTCTGAGCATGTTGTGTATGATGATACTGTAAATCAACATGTAATGCACTTCATATTCAATTAAATATGAAAAAGAATAAACCAAGTGCCATAAATTACAGACAAGGGGGCACACTGAAGGGTGGAATCAATTTTAATACACTGTAAAAAGTGATGTTGACTTAACTTAAAAAAAATTAGGAAGCTTGTTGCCTTAAACTTTTTAAGTAAATGATAATTAAAAAAAAAATTTAATTTGAATTGTCAAGTTCACTTAACTTTTTTTTTAAAATTATTATGTACTTAATAATTTTAAGGCAACGGGTTTCCTCAATTTTTTTTTAAGTTAAGTCAACTTTCACTTTTTACAGTGTACAGTACATGCAAAATAATAACAATAATAATAATAAAATAATAATAATAATTGGTGAAGATACAAAAATCTGTGATACAAAGAGACAAAATAAAACAGATGTCTGGGCAGATAAATGTGAACAAAACCAAAATGTGTACAAAAAGTAAGTAAAAACAAATGCTGTTTCTAATCTGAAAAGCTGCATCTAGCCTATACAGTCAAACCAATATTTATTCAGACACCTTAAACATTTCTCGCATTATCACAGTTTAGTCACTATAGTTTAGAAAATGGTAAGAAAATATGACAAAATCTCATCTTGATAATGTCAGATAACTTTGATAGAAAGGTATGTGATGGATTACAATCAACCAAAAATTCAGACAACTGTTAGTACAACAATATTTACACAACTATCAATACTTTTTTGACCAATTACAATGCTTAATTTTGTCCAGTCTGTGGTGTAAAAAGGTCACATTAGCATTTAAGGAAAAAAACAAGCAAAACATGGCCAGGTCAAAGTGTCTGAATAATTTTTGGTCACAAAATATTATAAATTTTACTGGTAGTCCATTCTATGAAGATTTTTTGGGGTATAATATGTCACAGTTTACTTTATTTTGCTATCCTCACTTACATAAATTAATTATAGTGTCCTGCACCCACTATTAAAAAAATATCAAAAATTATATCTGGTGTCTGAATAATTAACAGTCTTGTATGGTACCCAAAACCCCAAAACGAGTGTTTAACAGTTTTCTATAAGCCAAGAAGTTGACTGAGGAAAGCCAGAGAAGAGACAAAGTGATGATAGTACAATCATAGTTGCGTATGTCTCAATGCACGAACACAAATTCAAGTAATGTTATACCAAACATTACCTTGTTTATATAAAGTTTAAGTCCTCTAAAAATTGGTCATCTTCACATCAACTGTAAGTGCCTCATCAAAACCTCCAAAGTCATTTTTATTTACTTCTTTATTTATTTATTTTTGGTAATCAAAGTTGTGCTGTGGATTGAGCTTAATATGAATTGAATCTGGAATATACCTTTAATAAAACAAGAATATTTGGATATTAAGTATGAGGAAAATAATACTCACCATAGACAGAAACACTGAATGTTTTTGATGACAGTTTAGCTGCAGTTATTTGTACTTCATAATGTCCAGTATGTTGAGTTGTGATGTTTGTGATGATCAGAGATCCAGTTTTATTATTTAGCTTCAGTCTGTCTCTGAATATCCCATCATTACATGTGAAGAAGTTTCCAGAGGCTCTATTTGAGCTATCAGAGAGTTTTCAGCTCCAAAATTCCACATTATTTCATCATCTTCATGTATTTGAGTAACATCAGTGTGTAGAGTAACAGAATCTCTCTCCGTCACTGACTGTGTTTCATTTGTTTCGGCACTAAACACACCTGCAGAAAACAAACAAGAACCTATTTGATTAACTGTTGGTTTACAAAGTATGAAATCAGTTTGTAACAATTAAATGTGAAATGAATAACAGCAGCAGAGACGCAAGATAAAACAAAAGGTGACATATTATCAGACAGATGTGTGGATCAGATTTTATCTTTAATGTATTTTAAAATGATCTGTTGTAGAGCAAAATTAACGTGTGAACCAGTACACATTGAACTATCCAGGATATAACCAATATTTTTATTATAGAATTTTCATTTAATTTTCATTTGTTAACAATTACTGCAGAAGTATGTCAAATTGTTTATTTAAAATTATTTATTTAAATTATGTATTTATTTATTTATTAGAAATTGCTGGTGAGGATTTGCATTTGTAGTCATTGAAATTAAGATTTATAAAACCACAAGAAAGAAACACAGTAGATGAAAATAATTTTATTTTAATTATAGGAGGACCTTATTACACTGAAAGGGAAATAAATGACAGCATAAAAATGCTCTTGTAACTTACCAATCAGATGACAGCAGCACAACCAGAACAAAATGAAAAATATAGTCTAAGACTATTCACGGATAACACTCAAACTGTTTAAAACAAATGCAACAGAACTGTCGATCTTGCGTGTGAATCCTCCCCCAAAAAAACTTGACAACCCTCCTAATGCACATGCTCTGTACACAGGTTATATAGTTATATTCTTATTAACATTTTTACTAAACTAAATGTAGTACTTTGTTTCCACTGCTTTGGTACAGGTGAAATTTTGTCAACAGCTCCCCTTATGCATTTTACATTTTGTTGTTAAATAATTGAATGCTGTATTCATACGGGAAGCTGCAGTAAGAAACCATCTGAAACACACACACACAATGGCATCCAACCTTTTGTTCCATTGATTTATTACTGTTTTTTTTTTTTTTTTTTTTTATGTTACAACCATAAGATATCTTATAGATAGATAACTAAGATGTAATATATATATATATATATATATATATAATTTTTTTTCATGTATGTTTTAGCCCACTAGGTGGTAGTAGTGGTTATTGTTTTTCCTTTTCTTCTTCTCCTTCTTTGTCAGAGCAGGTACAGCCAGGTGAAAGTGCTCATCATCTTTTGATGACTACCTGCTTGTGGTTGGTCCTCAAGGAAAGGATGACTGTATAAATCCTGATGGATCTCCAAAGAAGAGAGAGCTCGTTGTCAGTTGTTTGACTTATTGTGGTTGCTGTGTATTACTGCTGTTATTCTACTGTAACTGTTTTTGTTCCTTTGTTGTTGACTTGTTTTATTTTCTTTGGTTCTGTGATACTTATATAAATGGTGCTCAGTTAACTCTTGCTGAACCCTAAGTTGTTGAAATTTATTTATTTTATTCTCTATGTTAAATATTGTGTAAAAAAAAAAAAAGTCATAGGGAGTGGGGGCAGAATGGTTTTCTCCTGTTTTTCAGTAGAGAGGGAGTCATGGAGGGAACTATTGTGTTGTTTGTTTCCTTTTCTTTTTTATGAGGTAAGTGTAGAGTGATTCCCTTGTATTAGACACTGACCGTTTTGTTTGTTATTTTGGCCTCTTCCTATTCCTGAAGTTATTTTGTTATATTAATAAACCTTGTTGCACATGACCTCTGCTTTTGTATGTGACATTTTTGAGCCACAAACACTGTTTCTGTGTTACTTTTAGTGTTGCTTCCCCTACACTAGACGGGCAGAATGTTACAACAGTTAGTCTACAAAAAACTTGAGCACAACAGGATGACAAGCATAACATACTGCTGATTTAATAAAACTGAAATATAACATTTTAGTCGGTAAAAGGAGCTTTATAATTAGCCTAACTGTAAGATGTGTATAACTCGGTTTGTTGAATAATAATGTGAATTAATGTTATTGTTTAAACATGCAACAGGAAGCAGTGAAAACGAGATGCTGTGACCACTGAATGAGATCTGAAGGGGTGGATTCTGAAATCCATTGCCACTTTAATCCTTTTGAGTAAGTTGCTAATTAGTATTATTCATCAAAATATTAAATTACTTTCCCATATGTGAAACTCGAAGAGTATAAAACCTACATGTTATCTCACTCCTCTCTCCTTGGTTTGAGAAAAGCACCCAACACGTTAAAACATAGCTACATTTGGTTACACTTTATTTTGATAGTCCACTTTAGACATTCTACTAACTATAAGCAACTTTGTAACTACATTTCAACTACAAGTCAAATAATTATCATTCATTTGCAGCTACATGTCTACTAACTCTCAGAGTAGACCGTTAGGGTAGGTTTAGGGTTAGCAGAATAAGTTGACATATACTTGTAAGGTTTCTCATAGTCAGTATGTTGAATGTTGTGGACCCATCAAAATAAAGTGTTAGAAGTTATTAAGCAGACAGTCTACTAATACTTTAATGACTGCTAGTTGACATGTAGTTGCAAAGTAGTAGAATGTCTAAAGTGGACTATCGAACTAAAGTGTTTCCCTACATTTACTCTTCTGACTTACTATGATAGCTTAGGTCACAGGTGATTAGGGCCTCTCATCTACATGATTTTTACAATTTACAATTAAAGCATTTACTTTATTTTTCATCTTTAAACATCAGAAAATAATGTTGAATATTGTCTGAAACCTCTGAGAAAAAGCACTTCATATGTTTGGGCAAAGTTCCTGATTAGAGCTTGGGTTTGAACAAACCAGCCTTGAAGAAGTTGCATATTCTCTATGTGTGTTTGTTAGTATCATGAAGAACAGTGGCATTAATACGTTTTATATTATTATTATTATTATTATTATTGATTAATATGGGGCATTTTGATGGTGCTTTAGGATAAGGTTGTAACAAATGTGAGAACAGTTTTCCTTTGGATTGTCCATTATTATGATCACCACAGAAGCAGGATTGATGGGTGAGGCCATGCCACAACAATAACAACACAAATAACTCCCAAATAAATCAAGTATTTTATTAGGAGATCAAGTGAGAGTATATGTACTGTCTTAAAGGTGCAGTAAGGGATTTCTGAGAAACATAATAATAAGCGAAGACGACCAATGAACGACAAGGAAGAACAAAAATTAACATACAGAGTTCTAAATCTCAGCAACATCAAATGTGGAAAAGATTTGTTTCTCAATGCTGATTTTAGCCATGAGAGAATTTTCAGCTTCGTATTTCCATGTCTTCATCTTAATATATTTCAGTAACATTAGTTTTTAGAGTAACATAATCTCTCTTCATCACACTGATTGTATTTCATTTGTCTCAACACTAAACACACCTGAAGAACAAATTAAAACTTCTGTTGGTTTACAAATCCTGAAAACAGCTGTAGTTTGAAATTGTACGTTCATTTTTAAATTTAGTTTATTTTTGTTCTTGTTTATGTATTAAGACCATTCAACAGACCAATTTACCCATCACACAGAGACCTTTCAAATGATACCAAACTTGAAGGGGATAAACAACAGGTTCACAAGATAATGAACTTTAAGTGAAACCTTTTGGGGGGAAAGCGTAAGAGGCAGAGAGGGCAGGGCGGAGAAGGGGGTCGTAAATGAACAAGGGGAGTGGTGCTGTTTGCTCTCTTTGGAGATTTCTTCTCTAGGTTTTATTGTTTTATTGCATGGCATCTGCAGTGTGTGAGTTCCTGAGTTTTGGCTTCACAAGCAATTAATTTCATAAGAAAATAATTTCATTCCTTGCAGTGCACCAATATAGCAGTTATTTGTCGCATATACAGCCATGTCTAGTGTGCGGTGAAATGCTTTTTACAACTATCCGTTACATAAAAATTAAAATGGTAAAAGAAAAAAAAAAGTTAAAGAATAAAACTAGAATATAGGAATTGAATATGCTAATTTAATAAAACAAAATAATTTGTATTGCCAAAGCAGACATCAAATTCAAAAGAAAGAAAGAACTAAACATACAAACATACATACTTTAAGTGTGTCCAATCAGGTAATGAAAAGTTCTACACACACCTGTGGTCTTCATGCTCACTCAAACACTTGGGCCAAACACGTCATATACGTAGTCAAGTGGTTAAGTGCAAAGACCGCAAGTGTGAGTATTTGGATGGCAATTGAATCAGTGGCATGACTTGTGAATGACTCATTCAGTTGAGTCAGTTCTTTGTGAATGAATGTCAATTAATTATTTCTTAAAAACCTCTGCATTTAGAAGAAGTCACACTATGAGTGTCATAATCATAGGAATGGAAAAAATACTCTCAACCACATGCCATTAACACCTCCCACATACATGAACTGACATGAACACCAATGTAGCATTTGGACCAATCAGACACAATTTTTCATTAGATTTAACAAATCAATTGTTCATTAGATTAACAAATAATCACAGAACCCTCACCCAATACATATACTGGGTGCCAGAATGTCTGTGGACGACTCCATGGCATAGACAGCAAGAATCCTTACACTATCAAGGTTCAGAAACGTAGCAAGGAGATCGTTAAAATAATTCATGTGACATCAGGGGTTCAACCGCAATTTTGCGAAGCTACAAGAAAACATTTTTGTGTGCAAAGAAAACAAAAATAATGACTTTATTCATCAATTCGTCTCTTCCGCATCACCCTATAGCTCCATTTTGGAGAGTATCACATACGTAAACAACGTATGCTGTTCTGTGTCAGCAGCACCGTACGCGGGAATGTTGTTCACGTCATTCACGCTTTGATCTGAATGTAAACTATTAGTATTTATATATTGTAGAAACTTAATATTTAACTTATGGCAAATTTGGTAATTCTGTATGTTGTCTGAGGGTTGGCATCCTCTGAGGTCCTCTGAGGGGTTGGCATCATCTCTTCTCAGGTGTTTGGTCATCTCAGATCTTTTAAGGGTTGGATCCAGACTGACACTTCCTAGTAATTCCTAGTTATCGTGGCAGAAACAAAGAAACAAATAGAGACATAATTAGCGTAGCTGCTGTTCCATCCAAGCAAAAATTATTTGTTCAACCCAAGCTAAAGAATAATAATGACTGCAATACAAAATTATAAGATGCATTATGTGAATGCTTGGCTAAAGAGATGGGTCTTTAATCTAGATTTAAACAGAGAGAGTGTGTCTGAACCCCGAACGTTATCAGGAAGGCTATTCCAGAGTTTGGGAGCCAAATGTGAAAAAGCTCTACCTCCTTTAGTGGACTTTGCTATCCTAGGTACTACCAAAAATCTAGAGTTTTGCTACCTTAAGGAGCGGGTTAGGTTGTAGCGTGGTAGAAGACTAGTTAGGTACGCAGGAGCTAAACCCATTTAGGGCCTTATAGGCAAGTAATAATATTTTGAAACTGATACGGAACTCAATAGGTAGCCAGTGCAGAGAATGTAAAATTGGGGTAATATGATCATATTTTCTTGACCTGGTAAGGACTCTAGCCGCTGCATTTTGGACTACCTGTAGCTTGTTTATTGAAGATGCAGGACAACCAGCTAGCAGTGCATTACAATAGTCCAGTCTAGAGGTCATGATTGCATGAACTAGCTTTTCTGCATCTGAAACAGGTAGCATGTTTCAAAGCTTGGCAATGTTTCTAAGATGGAAGAATGCTGTTTTTGTAACATGGGAAATGTGATTTTCAAAGGACAAGTTTCTGTCTAATATAACACCCAGATTTTTGACTTTAGAGGACGTAGAGATTCCAAGAGATTCTGTGTACTGTTTTTTGGTCCAATAAGTAATATCTCTGTCTTATCTGAATTTAATAGGAGGAAATTATTGGTCATCCAATCTTTCACAATCTATTAGCTTAGATAGTTTAGAAGTTTCATCTGGTCTTGTTGAGATATATAGTTGAGTATCATAAGCATAACAATTAAAATTGTAATTGCATACATTGTTTATATACGTTGTAATTTTTGTTTTCTTTGCGAACAAAAAAGTATTCTTGTAGCTTCGTAAAATTACGGTTGAACCACTGATGTCACATGGATTATTTTAACGATCTCCTTGTTACATTTCTGGACCTTGATTGTTTTATGGTGCTTAATTTCCTACACTTTCTACCTTATTTTATTTATTCTCAGGTTAGGTAAAGTAAGTCAAATCTGGCGCTTAACAATAACAGAATAGTAGGCTATACGCAGAATATCGTATTTGGATCGGCCTCGTCTGACCGATACCTGATCCGGCAGAAAACGCCAGTATCGGAGCGATACCGATACTGAATATCGGATATTAACTCTTATTTTAGCTTTTAGGGAATCGATTCTTAAAGATTTGAGGTGTAATAATAACAATAGCTGGTCCCACTTTATATTAGGTGGCCTTAACTACTATGTACTTACATTAAAAAAAATAAGTACAGTGTACTTATTGTGTTCATATTGTATTGTAAAACACTTTTGCTGTTATTGAGGTGGGATACGGGTAAGGTTAGGGACAGGTTTGGTGGTATGGGTAGGTTTAAGGGTGGGTTAAGGTGTAAGGGATGGGTGAACAGTGTAATTATAAATGTAATTACAGAAATGAATTACAGATGTAATTACATATAGAATGTTTAAAAATAGTACAATATAAGAACATGTATGTACACAATAAGTATGAAATGATTAATTTAAATGTAAGTACATAGTAGTTAAGGCCACCTAAGATAAAGTGGGTCCCAATAGCTATATAAATATTACTGAAACTTTAAAAACTGATAAAAATAGTTAAAAACTTAAAAAAAAAAAAAACTTTTAAAAAAACTTTAAAAACTGATAAAAATAGTTTTTAAAGTTAAACATGCAAATGTGCCATTAAATTATTGAAATATTTACTTAAAATATCAGGGGGTACTTTAAGTAAATAATTTATGTCAAAGGGGTTCGGCTGACAAAAACGTTTGAAAACCCCTGCCCTAATGTTCTGCCTGTCACATGAGGAACTGTCCTGTAAGAATTTCTTGATACTTCTATAAAGTATGGTATAACAAGCTCACTGTATATAAAATCAACTTCTCATTCACGCCGAGTTATTGCAAATAAAACAAGCTTTCGTGCGACATCAAACAGTGGTTATCTGCTAAAAGGAAAAGTTATAAGGCAAAGATTAAAATAATAAGTTCCAATAAACACAGCCAGGCTATAAAAGACATAAAATACAACATTAGTATATAGTGTACATTGAGTATATTGCTTTAATAGCAGCGGTAATTACTGATTGTCTCTTATAAATCATCTATGCAAATTTCTTTGTCTGTAAAAGAAGAGAAACGGGTGCTTTCTTCTGGAATGCAGGAAAGAGAAGGGGAGATGTCCTGAGGTCATGACAATGTCACGGGTGTAGATCTGCTGAGCGTTTGTGTCAATGTAAATCTGTCTTTTCTGTTGATGAGATTATCAATTTATGCATTAAATGGTCAAGGGGTCCAGAAGCATCTGTCGCTGGAACATTTCCAGACAGACAAAGTTCTTTGTTCTGTGTTGGTTGAATCAGGTTTAAGGGATAAGGAACCAGGCCTTCACAGGAATCAATGTTAGGTTGATCATTAACTAGTTGTACGACTTGCAGATGGTGGAGAGGTTCTGCAGTTATTTTGCGTGTTGTTCAAAGGAGATCCTACAGGGCATTTACTTCTGAGTCTACAATCCGTCACGCCTATTCAAACAGAGCGTTCTGATGAGGGGATCAAAAACAGGACCGAAAATAGCTTATTACTTCTAAATTATAATGCTTTAGATTTCAAATTTTGATAACATTATAAGTGGACCTCAGAGAACAGTAAAAAACAAAACAAAACAAAAAAAACAGAAGTAGTTCATGATTCCTTTAATGTCACTGGTGATTGTAATTTAATCGTTCAGTTGGCCTACATTTTCTTTTGAGGAATGTTAAACTAAAGTTTAGTTTAGATTTTAAATCAACCAAATAAATAAAATAAAAAAAATTTACTCTCAAAATTGTCACAATTACCTTCAAATGCACGCTTTGTGATCACAGTTAAGTAAGGTGTTTTATTTGCGCCCAATGTGAAACAATTTTTAATAGAACATTAGGAATTTTACGCACATAATATTACATAAAATGCACACCATTAGTCAGTTTTCCTGTGGACGCAGCTCTTTCCAGTTGAGCGAAAATGTCTCCAGGTTACACATGTAACCATGGTTCCTTGAGGGAACGAGAATCCAGAAGTCTTGAAGCCAGACTTCCGGCATCCCTGCCAGCGCATGCTTCATTCCTAGAAGCTGATGCCGGGTTTCACCGCACGTGCTTTTAAGCTTCCTGGTCGCTACATCACCCCGCCCGTGACGTCTCGCCCATCCATTGGACTAATTACACATGTGATTCAGAGCGTGGTCACACTGAAGGCATTCCCAAAGCGTTTCGACACAGCTCGAGTTCCTGAAGAGGAAGTGTTGTGATGCTGTTTAAAGCTGCTGCTGCTTAAAAGCCCACCAGATGGCGCCATTTATCAGTTCAATCAATTAAACAACTGATAATCAAAGAAAGGTAGCCTATCAGTAAAATCGATTATCTGTCTGTCTGTTAGGCTTAATAATGTCTGTCTGGCTTTATTGTTCATGATTTACAAATATCTCCAAAGCTTAACAACAACATGTGCTGCTTGTGTAGCTGTTGTTGAAATGCTGGTGGCTGCAGTTGTGATAGTGCACCCTATCATAGCGTTTATAGAGAGCGATGATGTGCTTGTGGTAGCCTACATTTTCCAACATATACACCAGAACTGATACTGAAAATCACTGCAGCGCACTCAATATTTTATTAAATTTTCCAAAAAGAATAAAAAAGAACAGTAAATGACAGACAAAAGAGCACAGTGAAGGGTGGATCAATGTTTAATGTAGCCTATAATGAAAGTTAGGAAATTTTCATATGATAAACTACAAATAGAACATTTAAGTTGAGTTTCTGGATGCTGTGGTGAACTAATACATTCAAACGAAATTCACAATAACAACAAAAGGTACATAAAAGAGTGAAAACAAAACCTGGCAGAGGATAAGTGAGAATAATCCCACTGTCCTGAGAATAAAGACACTGTCCTGTATGAGTTCTATCATCAGTTCCAGTAGATACAATATTTGATCATCGTTTTTTGGGGACATTTTCATACACAGCTTCCGTCTTTGATTTCTACAAGGAAAAATACACTCAATCAGGAATCTTGCTGATGCGACAGGCAATTATAAGAATGAACAATCTCTGAATAACCTTTTTTTTTTAATAACAAGACCTTTTGCTTCAAAAAATAATTTACTTAAATTAGACTAATTTAAAAAATTCCAGGACAGTATAACTGAACATATTTTTCCATAATTTTTTTCCCAAAGCATTGTCTTACGCTAAAGGTTACTTTTCTTTTTTTTTTCATGTGCAAAGCATACTTTACTAACACTTTTTTTTAAACGACTGCTACTGCAGAACAGCAGAACACATGCTAACATGACATCAATCATCACATTTATGTTTTATCACAAGTTCTGAAGGTCTCTCATGAAAGAAAATGGCTGAGAATGATTCTTACAAAAGCAACAATGTCCGATTCCCTGATAATCACTAGAGTGTGACGTGTTACATGTGTGTAAAGAAAAAAAAAGGGAAAATGGCATAAAAACAGTTAAAACTATCTACTGCTGCTCTAAAAGCCGCTCTCTACTGAAGAATCAAGGCTGAACATCCACGTCTTCACTGACCGTCTGACACAAAACTTAAATAAGCAGCTTCAATCAGACTGACTGCAACAACTTCTTGCAATACAGTCAAGAATGAACGTACCGTTTTCCGTGTTGTTGGTTTACACAATGCTGAATCAGTTCTGTCTTCCTCCTGTGTCTGAACTGCATTAATAATAATCACAGATGTGTTAAAAGGACAAAAGTTTGTGATCTTATATACAAATCTGTATATATCTGATTCAAATGCATTAACTGTTGGTAATATTTGTAATTTATAGTTGAATTCCTCACCTGTTTTTCTATATTCCCTGCAGATGCAGCACATCACAACTGCAGCTAATCAACAGAGATCCAGCAGCAGAGATCAGCAGAATGTAAAACAAGGGTAGACCCTGATCTATAATGACAAAATTAATCTGTCAGTCTGACCTCAAACAAGACTGAGATCTCATTGATGGTTTATTTTTGAGCCAAATACAGAGATCAGCTTAATAGATAATTAATAACACCACTGTCGTACCTGAGTGAATCTGACAGAGTTGAGTTATGTTGAGATGTTTCATCTGCTTGCTGATGGGATTGTTGAGCACACAGCTGTAGGTGTTGTTATCCTGATATTCCACCTCCAGAGGTAGAGAGAGACTGATGCTGAGATCAGACACACTGATGCTGGACAATAAACTGTTTCCTTTGTACCAGGAGAGAGTCACATGACTCACATTCACCACTGAACACAGCAGTGAACAATATGAAGATGATGATGATAATGATGAAAGATTTTGTGAATAATCTCTGATAATGACAGGAACAGGCAGACGAGCTAGAAAATATGACAGAATAAATGGTAATATGGGTAAACTTACACATTTGTAATGATAATAATACATTTATAATTGTAACTTAATAAATTCCTCATATTTCTGCTTTTAATCCCTCCACCATTGACCTAATTGTTTTTCATTATAAGCACTTTGACTGACAGAAGAATGATTTCTACTCACCGTAGACAGAAACACTGAATGTTTTTGTTGACCACCTAGGTCCATCTATCTCTAGTTCATAGTGTCCTTCATTTTCAGTTGTGATGTTTGTGATGGTCAGAGATCCAGTTTGATCGTCCAGCTTCAGTCTGTCTCTAAATCTCCCATCAGGACCATCAGATGAGAAGAATATTCGTTTCACTCTGCTGATTTCAGCTATGAGAGCGTTTTCCGCTCCAAATTTCCACAGTATGTCATCGTCTTCATGTATTTCAGTAAGATCAGAGTTTAGAGTCACAGAATTTCCCTCCATCACTGACACTGACTCACCAAACACACCTGATGAACATGAAGAGATTTTGCACAGAATAAGACTCCCACTGGTTTAAATCAGCTGCATTTTTTGTCATTTACATTCACAATAGCAGCACGAAAAGCACAAAGGCACGAAACAAAATGAAAGGTGAGATATATGAACAGACAGACACACACACATATATATATATATATATATATATATATATATATGTGTGTGTGTGTGTGTGTGTGTGTGTGTGTGTGTATGTATTAGCAGATGAAAATGATCTAATTAGCAGCAGCTTTATTACTCTGAAATGAAAAAAAAAAAATATATATATATATATATATATACCAATCAGATGGCACCAGCCCAGACAGAACAAGACAAACATGCGAAACATGTTCTTTAGTTGTTCAGTGTCTGATGTAAGAAGACTGTCTGCTAAAAACACTCAAGCTGATGTGTGAATCCTCCCACAACGGTCCTCCTGTTCACACCTGTGTTTGCATATTTCATAATGTTATAGTTTATCTGGCCCTTATTAAGACTTTAACTGTTCGTAATGTATAGAAATATATACAATTTTTATCAGTTACACATACACATACCTTTTGAAAGTTCTCAGACTATTAAATGGCTAGAAGTAGATGAATAATGTTGAATATCAGAAGACTTATTAACTTTTGTAATTTAAAATGGTTGTATGGGCCTATGTACATTTATTTATTTATTTATTTATTTGTTTTTTATTGTTTGTGGAAAAAACAAAGTGCAAAGTTAAAACCATTTGCCATCTCACAGGTGCAGGTTTACCCGAGGTTCATCTTTTGAGTCAAACTGAAACCTGCTGTGGTCTGCTTTCAGAAATGTGGTTTTATCTGCTGGGTGGACGAACACATTATAGGTTTAGTTTGTAGGTGAAGGCCTTCTTCTTGTCTTGCTGTTATGAGCAGATTTTTAAGACCCATTAACCTATAGAAAGAATTATGATGAGAAACTGTAACTTTAAATTACTTAGAATGATTGTCTTTTTTTTTTTTTTTTTGAAAGAAAGAAATGGATGCTTCTAACAATCAAGATTGTACTTGGTTGACTTACTACAGGTAAAACATCTACCTTTGTATGCACACATTATTCAATGATATTACCAAAAGTATTTGTTTTCCACCACATTTGAAATGGATAAATGAATACTATAGCTGTTGTTAACGAACTCTCATCTCTTGTAAATGAAAGTGAAAATGAGCGACATGACGGCCAAGTAAGATAACCCATACCCAAAGTTTGTGCTCTGCATTTAACCCATCCAAATGCACACACACTGTAGTGAGTAGTGAACACACACACACCATTTGCAATTTGGTGCCTTGTTCAAGGGTCTCACCTCAGTCGTGGGTATAGAGGGTAGAATGGGGTGGTCGTGGTTAGAGAGTCGGACTTGTAACCACAAGGTTGCAGGTTCGAGTCTCAGGTCTGGCAGGGATTGTCGGTGGGGGGAGTGAATATCCAGCGCTCTCTTCTATTCTCAAAACCACGACTGAGGTGAGACCCTTGCGCAAGGCACTGAACCCCCAACCCAACCGCAGTAGCTGTCCACTGCTCCGGATGTGTATTCGGATGTGTGTGTTCACTACTCACTGCTGTGTGTGTGCACTTGGATGGGTTAAATGCAGAGCACAAATCCAAGTATGGGACACCATACTTAGCCACATGTCACGTCCTTTAGAACTCCTAAACTCTAACTCTCTAACCATTAGACCACAACTGTAATTATATGATGGTGTGAAATTTCCACTCACTGTGCAAATAAAAACCTTTCATTCTGCTGACTTTTACTGTTGTAATGTTATAGCTAAAACTGTCTTATAATGGTTTTAGTAGGTTCCCAGTGCAGTGACTGACTTGGAACCATAGGGACCTGAAACCTGAAATGGGCCACAGTAATAATAAGGGTGGTTCTGCTAAATGCATGTAAAACCAGGGATGATATCTTTCTCATACTCCTGTGAGATTCAAACTGTAAATATGAAATATAAAATAAAATAAAAAGTAGTACACAATTTGAAAACTGTTAGAATAATGTATAACCAAAATAAAATAAAATAAAAACATGTATAGTTCTCTGGTGAACATTGATCCTAACTATTCAGCTCACTCTTGTGATGCTGTTTTAGCTACCGATTCTCAAAAACCCACCAGATGGCGCAATTCATTAGTTAATACTGAAAACCAAAGTAGAAAGGTGTAAACATCAGTCAAAATATCAGTAAAACCAATTATCAGTCGATATTTTGTATAAAAAATAGTTTGTCTTTATTTACAGATTGAGTTCTGTCTTTAAGTTCTATAGCAGGAATATGTAGTGGTGTGGACTGCAGTAACACAAGCATGGCAAAAGTATACAGCTTGGAAATATACAGATGCAAACATGACATGTAGCTTAAATGAGTTTGTTATTGTTCAAACTGGCCTCAGGAAGGCAACGCAATGATCAGGCAAGGGGTCTTATTTTGCTTTTTGTTTCTTTAACAGCTCCAGCAGCATCTACTTATAGCGGTGTATAGCTGTTTTCTCCTTTGGACACTAGAGAGAGATAATGAGCTTGAACTACATTTGCTAAAATGTCCAGCTGATCATGTTGTGTTTGGCGATACTGTAAACTACTATGTGATGCACGTATGTTCAATGAAATTTTCTAAAAAAAAAAAATTGTAAATCAAGAGCCATAAATGAGAGACAAAATGGCACACTGAAAGGTGAAATCAATTTTAATAATGGAACTAGAGTTAATTGAACATTGTTTGAATTTCTGAATGCTGTGCTATTTGTGAAGCATCAAATTAAAGCAACAATATTTCTGACATCACAATAACTTATGGGAGCACATGTGCAAAAAAATAAAATAAAAGATGTGATACAAAGAGGCAGAGACATCTGGGCAGAGAATAAATGTGAACAAAACCAAAAGGTATGAGGCAGCATCCTGTATGAGCTCTATCATCCGTTTCAGCAGATACAGTATTTCACCGTTTTTTTGGGACATTTTCATACACAGCCTCCGACTTTGATTTCTGCAAGAAAATGCAAACTTAATCAGGAACATTGCGGATGTGACAGAAAATTAATTGCAGACCAACTTTAGGTATCTCTCTGAATAATATTTACAACAAGAGCTTATTAATATTTCTATAAAATCTTTTTAAAAATAGTTTTAAATTCCCAAATCAGTAGAGCTGAACATAATGCAAAGGACACAATAGGAAGAACAGCCGTTTTTTCAAAGAGCACTGCTACTACAGAACAGATGCTCACATCGTGCAGTTAGAGGAAATTACATCAGTCATCCAGTTCATCACATGAGTTTTTAAACCGTTAAATCATCAAACTAATTATTTCAGTTCTGAAGGTTTGAGAATGGTTGCATTTCACACAAAAGCAACATATTTGTTGCAGCATGTCTATAAAGCAACCAGCTTTAGCCTGAAGCCGCATTTGACCTCAGACGATCATGAACCATCATGAACTCGAGGCCAGACTTCAGCACATGTAAACATGAGTCAACAACTCCTTTTTTCCATTAAAATTCGAATGATATAAAACTGATGTTGTATGATTTATTTTAGAATAACAAACCAAGTTATTTATACTTAGAACTGTCTGTATATGATTTTAAATAGCAGATTATTTAAATTAGTAGGCCACAGACCACAGGTTTGTGTTTAGTGTAACGTTAAAAAGTTTTACATGTACAATTCATAACAGTGTGCATATAATTATCTCATTACATTACAAAAAATAAAAAATAAAATAAAAAAACACCTTCCTGACAGACAGTAGCACCTCAAATGTAGAAATGAGTTGGATGTGAACTACAAAGATGCAACAACCCAGGAGTGATCTAGTGCAGTCAAATGATACACTGCACAACCAGGTGTACAAGCATGAGACTGACAAAGCAAGACTGACAATAGTTTTAAAAGTGTAATCCCTTAAATTATTCCGTGTGCGTATGGAATACAACTCTCCACTGTGGTAACACAGAAACAATACGGAGCCTTTGTTTTATGTTTGGAAGGCTGCTTCGCAGAGCGTGCTCTTGTCGCTGCATGGTGTTGCAGGGTCTTCCTGCGGAACTGGGCTACGTTTACACCGTTCTCATGGGTGTTTTTTTTTTTATAGTCAGGTTTTTAAAACATCTCAGAACACCCCCCAGAATGCCTTTCATTTACACACTTACACGTTTTCAGTAAATATGAATATCACAAATGACATCCAGAAGTTAAAAAAAATACACAAATGTAAATATAATGTTTTAATGACAGTGAGAATTGCTTGGCTATGAAAGTTTTATTCTGCATTGCAGAAATTACAGTATGAGTGCGAAGAACATATTTTTACTTGAATAATTGTCATGCACACTTGATTTAGTATCATACGCTGCTGGACTCGTCAACAGATGCAACAATGGCAATGTATTTCTGGTTGCCATGACCAATTACGCACATTCACTGCTGCTCTGTTGTTTTAAAAACACTTGAATATTATATATGGGGGGAAAAAACACAACCCCATCACTTTTTAAGACAAAATTACGCCAGTAATATTGTTTCTTAAAACAAATCCATGAATTACTTAAAAAGTGCTGGGTTAAATGTGAAGTCACCCTGTTCTTCCAGTGCCCAAGTTCTAAGCAGATTTACAAGTTTAAAGTTTTTATTATTTTATATTTAATTTTAATTATTTATTTTTACAATCCAAGTATAATCTTTCCTAAATGAAAAGCAGTGGTGTTTGCTGTTGTCAATGAGAGAGCATGCAATGGTGCTTTCAGGAACGATGAAGGCCGCTCGATCATCCGCATCTAATAGTGCTCTTTTATTAAATAAATAAACTGTTTTGGGGGTAAAAAAAAAAAAAAAAAAAAAAGAGCATCATTAGATGTGAATGATTGAGCGTCCGTCATAACTCCTTCAGGTTAATGTCTCATCAACCACAGCAAACACTAAAGTCTACAGTTTTTAATTTAGATAACATTTTACATGCCATGGACAATGTTAGGATTTGACATTCATCATTCACTATCGTTGAAAAACTTACTCTATTTGCACTGAAATGCATAGTGTAAATGGAGAAAAAAGCATGATTAAACTATCCTTTGATCATAGGTGCTGGCAGTTGGTCCGCTAAACCACCCACGTCTGTTCACTGACCGTCTGATGCACATTAAACACAAAACTTCAATCAGATTAACTGACTGCAAAAACTTCTTGCAACACAGTCATGAATGATCTTACCTTTTTGTGTGTTTTGGGTTTACACAATGCTGAATCAGAGTCTTCCTCATGGGTTTGAACTGCATTAATAATTATAAGTGTGTTAAAATGAAACATTTTCAGTATTATTTCAACATTTGTATAGTAAAATAAATTTCTACAGATTAATTGCTTGTCCTGCTGACCTGTTTTTCTACATTTCTTGCAGAAGCAGCACGTCACAATTGCAGCTACAATCAACAGAGATCCGGCAGCGGCAGCAAAGATCAATATGTAAAATAACGGTAGGCCTTGCTCTTTAATTGACAGTTCTGCAATTGACAAAATGAGCCATTGGTGTGAATCTGTCTGTCTGCTCTACAACAAACACTATGAAACATCAGCACTGTATAACTGATATTTCACTGGCAATATAGCTGGTGACGTACCTGAGTGAATTTGACAGAGTTTGCTGATGTCCAGATGTGTGGTCTGGTTGCTGATGGGATTGTTGAGCACACAGCTGTAGGTGTTGTTATCCTGATATTCCACCTCCAGAGGTAGAGAGAGACTGATGCTGAGATCAGACACACTGATGCTGGACAATAAACTGTTTCCTTTGTACCAGGAGAGAGTCACATGACCCACATTCACCACTGAACACAACAATGAACAATTCTGCTGTGATGATGATGAACAATTTTGTGAACAATCTCTGGTAATGTAAGAAGTGGGCAGACGACCTGAAAAATATAATAGAATAAACAGAAAAATGGACAAATGTAAGCAACAATCTTGGTGTAGTGTTTTAGTGTTTTTGTCATTTTAAACTATACAATGATTAAACATTGCAATATTTAGATGAAGATAATGGCTAATCTGTAAACTTTAAAATACTCATGGTTTCAGATTAGTATAGCTAGATTAAAATGGTGTTGTATAGCACTAAAAGTGGTTCTTTGGCTCGTAATCATATTGTATAGCACCAAATCTTGGTGCTTCAGTGGTTCTTCAGTGGTTCTTCGCCGGTTCTTTGGCATGACTGAGGGGCTATATAGCACCGCTACCATATACAGAACCTGTTAAGCTCCTGTATGGTTCTTCAGTGGTTCTTTAGGGTGATTAAGGTGCTATATAGCACCACTGCCGTACAAAGAACCTGTTAAGCCCATTTAAAGGTTCTTTACGAGCCCTCTTCAAATCCAGTATTAAAATTTCATCACTATCACAATGTAATGCTGTAAACCCTACAACCATGAAGTGATTGTATAATGATTTAAAAAGCTTAGCAGCTCAAACAAGGCAAACATTTTAAAATTAGTAAACACTGCAAATGACTTAAAAACCTTAAACTGCAAATGAGGTACAAGTCAATTTTATTTTATTTATTTAAAATGTATTTTATTTTATTTTTTTTATTATCATTATTATTATTATTATTATTATTATTATTATTTTGTAATCAAAATTGTGCTGTGCATTGAGCTTAATATGAATTGAATCTGTAATATTCCTTTAAAAAACAAGAATATTTTGATATTAAGAATGAGGCAAATGATACCCACCATAGACAGAAACACTGAATGTTTTTGATAACAGTTTAGCTGCAATGATCTCTAGTTTATAGAGTCCAGTATGTTCAGTTGTGATGTTTGTGATGGTCAGAGATCCAGTTTGATCGTCCAGCTTCAGTCTGTCTCTGAATCTCCCATCATTATGTGTGAAGAAGATTCGAGAAGCTCTGTTTATTTGAGCTATCAAAGTGTTTTTAGCTCCAAAATTCCACATTATTTCATCATCTTCATGTATTTCAGTAACATCAGTGTGTAGCATAGAGAATATATGGGGTATTGTCAAGAGGAAAATGAGACACGCCAGACCCAACAATGCAGATGAGCTGAAGGCCACTGTCAAAGAAACCTGGGCTTCCATACCACCTCAGCAGTGCCACAAACTGATCACCTCCATGCCACGCTGAATTGAGGCAGTAATTAAAGCAAAAGGAGCCCCTACCAAGTATTGAGTACATATACAGTAAATGAACATACTTTCCAGAAGGCCAACAATTCACTAAAAAATTATGAAGTACTTATGAAGTATTCTAATTTGTTGAGATAGTGAATTGGTGGGTTTTTGTTAAATGTGAGCCTAAATCACAATTAAAAGAACCAAAGACTTAAACTACTTCAGTCTGTGTGCATTGAATTTATTTAATACACAAGTTTCACAATTTGAGTTGAATTACTAAAATAAATTAACTTTTCCACGACATTCTAATTTATTGAGATGCACCTGTATGGATGGAATCTAGATTGACATTTGCAATGCATGTTAAAAAACTGATCAGGAAATGTAAAACAGGAGTAAAAATTTTACGATGTCTATCTGGGGTAGAATGGGTAGCTTGTAGATTGTCTTTGAAAAGAATTTATTGTACATTAATCAGACCAAGTTTACATTATGGAAGTATTATCTACAGATTTGCATCAGAATCCACACTCAAAAAGATTGAAACAATACAGAATCAAGCTCTTAGAATATGTTGTGGTGCGTTCAAAACATCTCCCATTGCAGCCATGCAGGTAGAGGTTGGGGAAGCTCCTTTATTCCTTCGTAGGTATAATATATATTTATAGCGATTATCGCCGATTTGATTGCACAGATACTATTTAAACTAAACTGAGCTAGACAATGACATCTCTGAATTCAATAATGAAATGCCTTTAATTGAAAATTGAAAATTGAGTGTTTAATCTTATCATTATACATTACCGACACTCTATCCTCCAATTTGATACTGTTAAGTGCTTTGACACAATCTGTATTGTTAAAAGCGCTATATAAATAAAGGTGACTTGACTTGACTATAAAATAAGAATGAATTATTGGGTCAATTTAAAAGGACATAAAGAGAGTCATCCAGTAAAGGGAGTGATTGAGGAATGCTGGGAGCATGGAAACAAAAATATTAAAAGCTTTGGATGGATTGCTAAAAGGGAAGCACAAGTGGTTGGCATTGCAGATTGTGATGTTAGCCCAGCTGTGATATTATCCACTATTCCACCATGGTTTTTTCCTATGCCAAAAGTAATTTTCAAATACAAATAAAAAATAAGAATGAGAAAGATACCCCTAAGAACATTATTGCACAGCAGTATTTAGATCAGTCTTATCCATCATGGTTACATATATTTACTGATGGTTCTAAAGACCCTGTCTCTGGTAGAACAGCTGCTGCAGTATTTATTCCAAAGTTTCAAACTAGTATTAAGAAAAGAATAACTGATCATGTATCCGTGTATACTGCAGAATTAATTGCCATGGTGGTAGCACTCCAGTGGGTGGAGGATGTAAAACCAAGGTTAGTAGTTATATGTTCTGACTCTTATGCAGCAATATCGAGCCTTGCAAGTGGAGTAAAATCATCAAGGCAAGACATGATATATGAGATTCTTGCAAGTTTGTTAAGAATAAGTAATGAAAGCGTAATAACATTTTTGTGGGTTCCTGCTCATGTGGGAGTGGAGGCCAATGAAGAGGTTGATAAGCTAGCTAAGCAAGCTCTTAAACACACAGAAATAGATATTCAAGTGACTCTTAGCAAAAATTAGATTAAAGGGAAAATTAAAAAATGCATTAATAATGAATGGCAAAAAGTATGGAACTGTGATAGCAAGGGTAGACGTATAATATTCAGCAGCAAGTAGGAAATGGAAGAAGTGTTTTTAGGAATAGGAAAGAAGATACAATTATTTCTCGCATCCAAATAGGGCATTCAAGTTTAAATCAATCTCTTTTTAAAATAGGAAAACATGAAACAGGTCAATGTATTTATTGTAATCAGGCTGAAACTATAGAGCATGTTTTAATAAAATGTAAAAAAAATATGAAAAAGAAAATTTAAAATTAAGGAAGTAAGAAATATAGGTGTTGAACCATTTAATTTGACAAATCTTTTAAAAAAACATGCAGAGCAAGGTAAAATATATTATAAAGTATATTAAAGAAATAGGACTAATAAGGAGAATTTAGAATTATAAGTTACTAATATATATGGTTATTTACAGTGTGTATATGTGTTATATATATATATATATATATATATATATATATATATATATATATATATTTTTTTTTTTTTTTTTATTATTATTATTGTTAGTAATTATTAGTGCTTCACACTCCAGTCCAGTTGGTGGCGGTAAATGCACCTAAAGTTGGTTTGCCATCCGACATAAAACAACATCCGAATAAGAATAAGAATAAGAATAAGAAGAAGAAGACTTTTGGCAAAACACGAACGAAGACTTCGACACGTTGCTTGAATTTGAAAAGTGATGTTTTTCACCCAACAGATCTGGCCTAACAGTTACGCTGTTACTTTCACTTTTGCGTCCGACATTTTTATTATGAAATCTGCGTTCATTTAAATTTTAAATGGAAATGTGATGCAGATATTTACTTTTTTGGTAACGTTAGGAGGTATATGCTTATTCTTCGTGTGTGGTAAGACTTTTATTTGTTATTTTGTTTATTTGTCTCTTTTAAATTCGCCGGTAAAACCCAGTTTTATTTTGTAGTTCTTATATCATAACTCATGGCATCATAACTTATAGAAAACAATCGAAATGCCATTGTATGATCTCCTTATTGACGTCAGAACCAAAGGATTTGAAGAGTATTTCACGATCTTAATTCTAAAAATTAAAATAATCTAATAATATGAATCTAAGCAGAAATATTATTTCGAATAGCTCTAAAATTAGCCGTAGTTTATGTTAACATAAACGTTTCCAAAATGCATGGCATGCAAAGACAGTTATACTGTAAGTTTAAAGTAAAAGCAATTTTTTATTAGGTGGAAAATACCAGTAGGTTATTTGAAACCCTTTATTTTTTATTATTATTATTATTGTTATTATTATTATTAGAGGAAGGCGTGCAAGGAAATATGCTCTGATCACCACTTGAATGAATACATACACAAATATATGCAGTGTGACATGAATTGGGATGTGAGTTTTACTATATTCATTAAGTTGCAGAAGATCATTTATGAATATGTAAATTGATGTTACACCTTGTGTGAAAGACTTGGGTAAATTTGGTTTTATATTTGCAAATTCACAACATTAACACATTTCCACCTTCAATAACTTCCTAATTATATGTGCAATAAAGTTATTTTTTGCAAATTCTAATCAACGACATCATTGTCAACCTACTAAATTTTTTTTTCACAATCGATCAAAAAGGGCAAGTATTGTTTTACTGTCATACTTACTTGTGAATGGCCGCTGAATGTCCAATGTAGTGTGGTTAACAAAGTAATTGAATGCAGAAGTCCGAATGTGCGAATATAAAACCAACTTTACCCAAGTGTGTAAAAGGGTGCACCCCCTTTATCTCCAGTCAAAGTTACTTTGAAACTGTAACATCAAGTTACATGCATAACAAACTATGGTCAAACTACTATTTTAAAATTTTATTTAGCCACACTACGCTTAGGTTCAACAAGTATCATTGAATGCATGCATGAATTAATTAATTAATTAATAATCTTATTTAGGTTGTGACAACATCAAACTGCAATGGTCCTATTGTTTTGTCATGCTCCTATGTCATGCATGCATCACAATTTGAATGCAGAGATTCACATTATTCACATTTCATCTTGTATATATTTGTCCCACTATTCCAGAAGCTATTTATAATTAACTGTTTGTTTCTTCTTCAGGTGCTTCTGCTTTTGAGACAGACAGTGTCTCAGTGTTTGTGATGGAGGGAGATGCAGTCACTTTATACACTGATGATAAAATGAAACAAGACCGAATGACATGGTATTTTGAAGACAATCGGATAGCTCTTATTAATGGAGATCAGAGTAAAATCTGTGCAGATGATCAGTGTAAAGAGAGATTCAGAGACAGACTGAATGTGAATCAGACTGGATCTCTGACCATCATGAACATCAGAACCACAGACTCTGGAGATTATAAACTAAAGATCACCAGCCGCAACATTGAAAAGATCTTTAGTGTTACTGTACAAGGTGAGTCATTTAAAAATTTTAAAGCCAGGTTATCTATGTTTAAATCACATCTATTTAGTATGGTGTGTTTTTGTATCAAGTTTAAACTGCAGTAATACAATTTTTTTAGTGCAAATGTTGATAGATGCTATCCAATAGATGTAAATTAAATGCTTTTTCTACTAAAGGCAATGTAAGGTTGACTATTACACTCAAGGAAAAAAAAAAAAAAAAAAACCTGCCCCACACGCAAAGCTGAGAACTCTTTCTGCATAACTTTTTCTCTTTTATTCCAATAAGGGTTTTGTGAACAAAACTCTTTAGAGTAGTGATAGTTGCTCATTTTAATACCTCTGATTGGCTTGCATTTATGCACTTAGCAGTCATGCAGACTGATCTGCATTGCTAAAAGAGTGTTGTTAATAGAAATCTTAATGCAATGCAAGTGCATCTATCATCATAACCATTTTTTGTGAGCTTTTTAATTCATGAGCTGCAGTTGTGTTCTGGTGGAGATGGCAGTTTCTCATGAGACCCTTATCTTCTAGTATAATCTGTTTGATTGAGGATTTCATGTAAAATAAGTCTGTGATGAGCAAAAATAAGGATTTTCAGTCTGAAAACCATGGAAAAATATGCAATCATAATGTTGTGTAGTTTTTTTCCCTTTATTCCATTCTTTGTTCTTTTGTTTGTTGTTTTTGATCCTCCGATCAGCTGTTGGTTTGTTTCAGGTGTTTCTGATGCTGAACGAGATGAAATGAAGAGAAAGTCTGTGAAGGAGGGAGAATCTGTCACTTTAGATCCTGGTGTAACAAACAACCCAAATGATTTGATGACGTGGCATTTTAATGACAGTCTCATCGCTGAAATCACTGGAGATCAGAGTAAAATCTGTACAGATGTTCAGTGTAAAGAGAGATTCAGAGACAGACTGAAGCTGGATCTTCAGACTGGATCTCTGAACATCACAGACACCAGAACCACAGACTCTGGAGATTATAAATTACAGATCAACAGCAGCAGATTCAGCATTATTAGGATCTTCACTGTTATTGTCACTTGTGAGTATTATTTTGTCATTCAGTGCATGTTTCCATGTTATTTTAGAATACAGTTCAATGTTTTTAAACAAGTCCACTAAATGAGAACCTGGATTGATCTTTAAAAACAATGACAGATGTCACCATTTATCAGTTAAAATCACGCAACACTAATGATCCAAGTACAAAAGGTGTAAATATCAGTAATCAATTTTGATAAAATCAATCAGTCAAATCTGTTTGTCTTTATGTCTGTCAAAGAGGTGTTAGTGAGGCCAGCAGGGGGTGCTCACCCTGCAGTCTGTGTGGGTCCTAACGCCCCAGTAGTGATGGGGACACTATACTGTAAAAAAGCACCGTCTTTCGGATGAGATGTTAAACCGAGGTCCTGACTCTCTGTGGTCATTAAAAATCCCATGGCACTTCTCGTAAATTCCCTCCACTGGCCCTTGTCTATCATGGCCTCCTAATAATCCCCATCCACTTGATTGGCTCTATCTCTCTCTCCTCTCCACCTGTAGCTGGTGTGTGGTGAGCGCACTGGCGCCGTTGTCCTGTGGCTGCCGTCGCATCATCCAAGTGGATGCTGCACACTGGTGGTGGTTGAGGAGAGACCCCCCACATGATTGTAAAGCGCTTTGGGTGTATTGCAGTACACAATAAAGCGCTATATAAATGCCTCATTCATTCATTCATTCATTCATGTTTCAGATTCAGGATCATCTTCAGTTGCTGCCGCTGCTGCTGCTGCTACTGCTGCTGCTGTTCTTCTTCTGCTTGTTGCTGCTGGTTTCTATAAGCGCAACGCAATAATGAAATGTGAGTATTATATACAGCTGATTTAACAAGATGGAAATATGAGAATTGTTGTAAGAAAAATCCCCCCCCCCCCTTCCTCATTAAGCAAAGTCAGCAGTGTTTAACCAAGTTTATTATTGTTCAAACAGGCATCAGGAGGCAGCCCAGGGATCAGGTAAGATGATGTTTGCAACTGTAAATTTATTATGTTCTGATGCTTCTGGTTTCATTCACTTTCAGTTAATTAGTTGGACAAAACAGATCTTTATATTGCTTGATATTGCAGACTTGTTATTTTAATTTACTGTCATTATGATAAACACACTTGTTCTTTTAGTTATTTATAGAAACTAATGAATCGGAAATCTTTCAAATTCACAGTAAATAGTCTCTTAAAAAAACTCCCCAATGAACTAAATAACACAACATAAAAACAAAAATAGCAACTTTATATCTACTTTGTGGTATTGTGTGTTTGTGTAATTCAAACATCAATCCTGTTCATTTCTTTTACCTTCTGTGAATCTGTGTTTCTTACAGATGAATGATGCTGAAGACCCACCCCTTGAACAGATTGATCCTCTAATGCAGATGGCTACTATTGAGACATCCCCTAATGAGACTGAGGCTGCCAATGAGACAGAACAGTAACATTTATTTTATTGAAAGGGAAAATCAAGAGAAGATGGGGAAATTAGAGAAGAGCATCAGCAGGAATTCTCATTGCTGACAGAAACTGTCAAATGCATATGGGTCTATTCCTCATAACTTGATCCAAGTTGCTTTGGACTACTACCACATCCCACATAACATTCAGGGCATGATCACCAGTTACCTGAGAGACATCAAGTTACAATTTCCTCATTTATTTAGACGAAATATTGTGTAAAAAGTTCGCATTTACCCACATAGCAATTTTTCTCTGGCCCACACAATCAGCTTTTGCTTGGCCCACATACCGCAATGACTTGCGGTCAGTGGTTAGTTACTCAAAGAATGTAATATATTACTCACTACTAGTTACTCCTTTCAAAGGTAATATTGTTACTTTAGTCAGAAAACGCGAAGGGAAGGAGACAGAGGAGTTGAGCCAGCGCAGGAGAGACTTGTGGCTAGCTAGGATAAATAGGCTAAACTTTCAGCCAACTCCCCACAGCAAAGTCTGTTCCCATCATTTTATCACATGTAGGCTAACGTTACAGTTTTTAGATAATTTAAAGTTACCTCACAGCAAAGTCTGTCCCCATAATTTTATCACGTATGGTTAGCTGTAAGCAGTGGCTGAAACTGCTCTTTCAAATAGAGGAAGCTGCCATACATTGAGACAATTATTAAATTAGTATCAATAACTATATGAACATATAGGTCTGGCATTGATACTAGGTAGAGAATTAGTGCTTGTATGATACTGTGTTATTTTGTTACAGCGCTCCTAGTAAAAGTTAGTCTGGAGCCCTGACTTGTATTAGGTTGAGGGTGATTAGGCTAACTGGTAACACTTTAGAATAATGGTCCGTTGTTGACAAGTAACTATGCAGGAAGTAATAAGTAGTTCTACATTAACACTTAACTTAATACACTTAACTAATATAGAAGCAAGATTAACTAA
Source organism: Onychostoma macrolepis (assembly GCF_012432095.1). Classification (NCBI taxonomy): domain Eukaryota; kingdom Metazoa; phylum Chordata; class Actinopteri; order Cypriniformes; family Cyprinidae; genus Onychostoma; species Onychostoma macrolepis. The sequence continues at coordinate 3,141,964 of NC_081176.1, forward strand.
GCAATAAGTAATAGGTAATTTAGGACAGAGGTAGTTCCTTATTAGTTATTTGATAATTACTAAAGAAAAATATCGTCATTGAGAACTACTTATGAACTATGACCAATTAATAAAGAATAACCAATTAATTACTAATCACAACAGTAAAGTCTATAAAATGAACAATTAGGTTCTTTGTGGAAACTAATTTATGAATATTTAATTATTATTATTATTATTATTATTATTTGTAAATGTAGTAATAATAATAATAATTATGTGACAGGCATCAGCCGTGCTCCACGCACGGAAACCCTTAGCATCAATATGCCGACGTGATACTGGGAAATTTATCGTCATCATTATTGTTCAGAACTGGGTAGGTTTAGGGTAGGGGTGAGGTCAGGTACTCCGGTGAAAGTATAACTGCATCTGAGTCACTCTTTTTACGTGGTCCGGTGCAGCGCTGGTGTTGAACCAGTGAATCCGTGCATGGACCACGGCTGCTGCCTTCTGTGAGCCCATCACGGAATTTTCGGCGATTCCGTGACAGATTCCACCACAGATTCGGAGGTTAATTAAGTCCGTGAACATTACACGGAATTCTGTGAGATCAGGTTGGTGCAACAGTTTCAACGCCTCCCGATGCAGGACCAACAACATCTAGGTCCAACGACAGCTGCTTTGCAGTACTTTTTATAAAATGGATGTTTATGTTAATTTAATTTAATTCTGTTTGACTGTTGTATTTGCACTTTTTTCTAAACTGCTATTTGTTGCTAATAAAAGTTGTTAATATTGTTGTGCATGTTATTGTTTCAGTATTAGTGTTTGGTATTCAGTTTCTGAACGGTTTAGGCACAAGCCAACCGTTTGGTGACACTGTCTGAGCCTTATGTCATAATTTTTTTATTATTCACGGTAATACCGTATACCGAGGTAAAATAGGGAGGAGGTTTGACGGTATCAACATTTGGAAACCGCCCAAGCCTACCCCTCACTAATGACTCGAGCGTTACCTTGTCAGTCCGCAGGAACTACTAGTGATCTGGACCATTATTTTAAAGTGAAAAACATGTTGACCCTCACTAATATGCCACACTGCAAGAACTATATACAACATAAAAGAACTACAGTGATTGGGTCTAACATTTTTTATTATAAGCACTGAAACATTTAAATAGAATAAATAACTGCACAATGCAAAAATGCACAACTGGGTGTGCAAGAATAAAGCACTGTGAAAAATATTTCTGAATTAAACTAAATTTTTAAATTGAACTAAAATTAAATTCTTAAAATAAATTTGGCACAGTGATTAAACATTCTGCATTTCAGCCACATTCTGCATTTCAGAATGAAACAACATTCAATAGATTCAAGAAACTGTGATGAAAAACTAAGCTAAACATGATGGCTATATATATATATATATATATATATATATAGGATAAACTAAGAACATATCCTAGACAGGTAAGAACATACAGCCACTGGTAAACATGTTATTTACTTTTTTGTGTAATGTCTATTAGCTCTCCATTTCTCTTTTTTTCCTCTATGGCAGTGCACACTGGTTGCAGTGTGCACAACTGTCGGCAACGTTCTGCAAAGTCGGACAGCTTCTGCCCTTTTTGAAATGTAGCACGCAATTTGTTGTAAGCTGTGATGTCACAGGCCTCCAATTCAGCAATGGCACATGAGTCCACAATCGTTTTCCTGTCCACGCCACACTTGAGGTAAGCCTCTGTTTTGGTTGCTCCTTTTGACAGGTACCTCAGGACCTTTTTGTATCTTCCTATTACTTGCTCTGGTAAAAATACTGACACAGAACAACATTTTGCTAGATTATAGTACATTATTAATAAAAACAATGTCTACTTATAACACTAAAATCCATTAATCTTAACAAGTTTCTCCAAATATCATTATTTTGTAGTTATTCTGAAAGCATATAGGCAGACTCTACATGAGAGTGGCATATCATACAGTACAGAAGATAATATATCAATGAATACACTTATAAATATAGGAATTTCTTTTTTCAGTAAAGGCAGACTTCCTGAATTCAGAAGTGACTGAGTGTAAAGCCATAGCCACCCATGCATATTTTAGGGCTTCTGTGTATAATAAATAATATGTAAAAGTACAATATAGTACCATACAAATTATTAAAATATACTGTTAATTTACTTGCGTTACACCATAAAAGATTTTGTATTGAGCTGTTGAGGAAAATTCATTTTTATGCTTATTTTTTATGTTTATGAGAACATGTAAACCTTTTTTAGGTCTGGCTGTGCGAGAAAGGAAGGGGTTTGGGGCCTTTTGCTGTTTATGACCTGAAGGGTCATTTAGGGCCTAAAACCATGAGAAACAGGGGCTGAGGGTATAATAAACCAGAGTGTTTCTTTCCTGTCCCATTTTGGTGGAAAAGTACAGCTGTTATAACATGTGATCTTTTGACCTTGAGTGCATTGAAGAGGGTATAAAGGTGGAGGACTGCCCTCCCCTTTTGTCGCACTCTGCAGAAACCTGTGTGTCTGTATGACTGTTGACCTTCTTTGCAAAGAATAAAACCTTTTATTAACTAAGACTGAGTTTGTCTCTTATGCTGATGAGAGTCAGTTAAAATTGCCCCGACAATTTGGTGTCAGAAGTGGGATTCCTTGGATGTGCCTTCTGGACCTGAGAGCGGACGGTGACCGTACATCCTGGACTTAGGGTCCAGCCCTAACCCCGAATAGAATTCAAGGGACGAAAGGGACCGACCGCCAAGGCCCGGAGGGGACACCACTGGAATCAGAAAACGAACCGAGGAGGCAACAAAACTCTCTGGTAAGAGACAAATCAAAATTTTCTAAAAAGATTTTGGGTTTTTGAAAATTAGAATTGGAATTGAGAAAAGGGAAAAAACCATATTGGTGGGTCTGACTCTGTGGTAGTGTGATCAGAAGATTTCTGGGAGAAATTGAGATTACCTGAGTAGATACAGCACAGTTAATAAATTTCTAGGGGGAAATTGAAACTGCTGCAACTGGCGTGATTGGAAATTGAGCAAGAAATTGAGATCAAGTACGATCCGGAGATTTCGAAGCAAGAAATTGAGATCACGCGCAAGCAGTTAACACATTTCTAAAAGGGGAACTGAAACTGTGCGGGTATTAATCGGAGCTGCTGGTGCGCTCCGCCTGTCCGGTCTTGGGATAAAGATCGGATCTGTTGGAGACGTCCGACAGATTAATAGTTAAGCGCTTAAGAGAAAATCCACAGAGAAGGGAGAAAAGCCAATATGGGGAAGTCCCAGAGCAAGCTCATTAAATATGATACACCGGTATTTTGGCAAATGAAAAAATTATATGGCCAGAAAAGCATGCAAGATATGGGGAAATTAATTAAGTATCATGATTTTCCAGAAGAGGGAACACTGAGTGTCACAAGGCTGAATATTGTGAAAGAATCAGTTGAGGAAGGGAGTGAAAAACAGAAAAGGTGTTGTGTGAAGCACAAGTGTGATAAATGTGGGGAAACGGTGAATTGCTGGATGGGGGAGGCAGATAAAAGGGAAAGAAGAGCGATGCAAAAAGAATTAGCGTATAGAGTTGATAACAAAAAAAGAAAATGAAAAATGTGAAGAAAAAGTAACTACATCACGTAGCCTTACTAACCGCTCTGATGTTTCTGTGTTTAAACATGCTCCACCACCCTATCATCACTATCCCGTGGCGGAGCTGCGAGCCCTGAAAATGGATCCTGACCTCGACTGCTCTCCACCAAAAAGACCAACAGCACCAAATGGAGGAAGACCCCGACATGATTCCTGAAACCCCCCAAGAAGAAGAGGTGGCGTACAGAGCACCCCGGGCGAAGAAGAGAAAAACCAGACAAACGGTAAAAGAAGAAAACGTGAGTGTAACGGCACCGATGATTGAAGTTTCAGGACCTGACGGACCAATGATGGTCTTTAGACCATGGACAGTGGCAGATATGAAAGAAGCCATGGCTCACTTGCCGAGCCCTGATGAAGCTGGTGACAGACTTTCCTTAGAACTGGTCACGTTCTGCAAAGAATTCAGCCCCACGGTGTACGAGCTGAAGAGGCTGCTGGCAGTGAAACTGGGGGCCTCGAGCTGGCACAAAGTGAGTGGAAGGCTGCCAAGGGAAGACTACCGAAGAGGGCACACCGAATGGGGCCACAGAGACAATCTGGAATACCGCGCTGCTGTTGAGGAGCTGGCTGAAAGCATAAGAACAGCATTTCCGGCGCGGGTGGACACAGCAAAGATTGGCAACTGCTGCCAGAACAGAGAAGAGTCGGTTCAAGACTTTTATCATTGCCTTTATGAGATATTCAACAAACACAGCGGCTTGGAGGAGCCTGGTGACTGCGGAAATCAGCCTGACACGTGGGAATGTCATCTGCGGAGCTGGTTTTTGAATGGACTGAGACCTGAGATTGCGTTGGCAGTAAGAACCAGCTACATTGAATGGAAACATGGACGTTTGTCTGCTATTTTAGCACACGCTTTGCATGCAGAAGAACTGCAGATAGCAAAGAGAGAGAGAGTGAAAACAAAGACTGACAGAGACCTACAGCTGGCTGTGATGCAGGCTGTCGCGAGAACGGGGTAACCCTCTGGCCAGCGCCGCCAGCAGACGAGGTGGGGGAAAGGTAAAAAGTGGAGTGAGAGGAATCCAAATGGGGCTGGAAGAAATTCTGAGAAATGGGCCTGCTGGATTTGCGAGACTGACGATCATATGACGTACAAGTGTACCAAATGCAGACTGTGCAAAAAAGATGGACACTGGGCCAAGGACTGCCCGGGAAATCAGCAAACTCAAGAGGCAGATTGAAACGAGGATGGTGGAGAGCAGCGGGGACGGGAGAAGGGGGAGCAGTCTCCGAGAGCCACCGAAAAGGGAAGTGAAATTTTTTTTAACCACACACACCCACACACACACATACACTGATGTATACACTGCTCTCTGCAATGAAGAAAAAAAAGCTTGCATTTATTTGTGTGATTCCGATTTGAATAATGAAGATTCTGATAAATGTTTAATGATGTACAAAAGTGGAGCATTTAAGAAAATGCCAAACTACCCCATGCTGATTGAGGGGGTACTGATTGAGTTTTTAGCCGATTCTGGGGCTTCGAGGTCATCCATACGACCATGTGACTTGCCATGTCAACCGATTGTAACAGACAAAACGAATGAGTCTGTCTCTGCATCAGGGCATACCATTTTTGAAAGATTCACGGTGCCTCTAAATTGTGAAACAGAGGGGGGAAGAGTGCTGAAACATGCATTCATTTATTCACCAAATTGCCCTGTGCCCATTTTGGGGCGAGATCTGTTGTGCAAACTAAATTTGATGCTAGTTGCGGACTCCTCGGGTGTCAGAGTGGCAGAAGAGGGGGAGCAATGGTGTTGTTTGCGAACAGAGCCTCAGTGGGCATACGAATGGCACATCATAAATCATGATTGGGCTGAAATGATGTGCGAACTGGCCAAAAATAAGACCAAGCCATTTAACACAGAAATAATGGTGCCTGACAATTTGCATTGCACGTCACATGTCGTAGTGGAAAGAGAAAACCAGTATGAAAAAGACTGGTTTGAGGGGGAAAAAGGAGAAACTTTGAGTTTTAAGAAAATCTTTTGGAAAGAAAATATGTGTGCTGTTTCAGTGGGCCTGACAGAAAAACAGCTTTCTTTTTTCCTAATGTCAGAGTCTGTGCCTCACTTATCGCTCTCCAAGGCCAAAGAGCAGGCTTGGGCTGAGCTGGGGGGGTTTGTGAAAAACTGTGTTGATGCTACAGACTGGTGTGAGATAAGCGTTGGGGTGAAACACAGCAAAAGTTTGGAAGCATTTATGTCAGAGTGCAAGCATGAAATTGAAGTAGCGAGAAATGTGACACCTATTGACGAAAGCATGAAGGGAAATCACTGCATGACAAACATTTGTGCCTCAGAAATTCACCCGGCTTTAGCGGATGTGCCATCCGAGCTGTGGGCAAAGCATAAATACGATGTGGGACTGATCAAAGGATGTGAACCGGTTGTAATCACCCCAAAATCTGATTACAGGCCGTGTCAACGTCAGTACCCCTTGAAAAAGGAGGCAATACTGGGAATCAAACCAGTATTTGACTCACTTTTGAAAGAAGGCATAATCGTTGAATGCAGTGATTCCCCAGTAAGATCACCAATTTTCCCTGTAAAAAAGATAAGGGACAAAGGTCAACCCACAGAGTGGCGGTTTGTGCAAGATTTGCAGGCAGTGAATGCAGCTGTCAGGCAAAGGGCTCCATCAGTTCCAAATCCATATACGATTTTGTCACAAATACCACAAGATGCAACATTTTTCTCGGTGGTAGATTTGTCCAATGCATTCTTTAGCGTGCCAGTGGATAAAGACAGTCAATTTTGGTTTGCATTTGAATTTGATGGCAAAGGCTATACATTCACGAGAATGGGCCAGGGGTATTGTGACAGCCCCACTCTTTATAACGAAGCGCTTAGGCGAAGTCTGGAGCCATTGACCCTGACAGCTGGAACTGCTTTGCTTCAATATGTGGATGATTTATTTCTGGCTGCTAAGGATGAGCCCACATGTGTGGCTGACACTGTGACCCTCCTGCAGCATCTGGCTCGGGAGGGCCACAAGGTCAGCTTGTCTAAATTGCAGTTTGTAAAACAACAGGTTACATTTTTGGGCCATGTCATAACACCAAACAGCAAATCCCTGTCTGACAAAAGAATTGAAGGCATTAAGAATGTACCAAAACCAATCACAAAGAAACAAATGCTATCATTTTTGGGAATGTGTTCATACTGCAGAACGTTTATTCCAAATGATGCAATTCTTGAGCAGCCTCTGAGAGCCCTAACAACAGGGAAGGGGTTGAAGTCATGTGACAAAATTGAGTGGACAGGGGAGGCAGAGGAGGCATTTGTGAACATGAAAGTTCAGCTGTCTCTGGCGCCGACTTTGGGCCTACCGGTACCAACCAAGTTTTGTTCAGATGGTGGATGAAAAAAATGGGTTTATGACTTCTGTGTTGTTGCAGCATCATGGAGATAAATTGCGACCTGTGGCTTATTTTTCCAGCAAACTAGATCCGGTTGCAGCAGGCCTGCCACACTGTCTGAGGGCGGTGGCTGCTGCAGAACAGGCCGTAATGGCGTCTGGAGAATTTGTAGGGTACTCTGACCTGATATTAAAGGTGCCACACGCTGTGTCCATGATCCTGCAAGAACAGAAAACATCGCATTTGTCGACGGCGCGGTGGTTGCGATACCACACTATCTTGCTTGATATGCCGAATATCACTGTCAAACGATGCACAACTTTGAATGCTGTTACTCTCCTTCCGACGGCGGAGGATGGGGAGGAGCACCATTGTTGTCTAACTGCGCTAGAACAAGTGTGTACACCGCGTCCAGATCTTTCTGATGTACCACTTGAAAACTGCGAAAATGTCCTCTTTGTGGATGGCTCGGCCTACAAAGATCCACAAACAGGGCAGAATAGAGTTGGCTACGCGGTAACAACCGAATTCGAAGTCGTGGTTTCTGGCTCATTGCCACCACACTTTTCAGCACAGGCAGCGGAGCTTGTGGCGTTAACAGAAGCGTGCAAACTGATGGCAGGCAAATGCGTCACAATCTATACCGATTCGCGGTATGCATTTGGCGTCACGCATGACTTTGGAGCACTGTGGAAACACAGAAAATTTTTTAAGTCAGATGGGCGCCCAATATTAAATGCTCCTCTAGTGGCGGCCTTACTGGAGGCCATTCCACTACCAGACAAAATAGCCATTTGCAAATGTGCCGCACACACCAATAACAAAAATTTCATATCAACAGGAAACGCCAGAGCAGATGCGGCAGCGAAGGCCGCGGCGGCGAAGCAGACAAAAGAAACAGAGTGTACTATGTTATCAGAGACTAACCCAAACATTTCTTCCTCTTTACAGAGCATGCAGGCCTTTGCCTCAGGGGCAGAGAGGCAGTGTGGCTGTAAACTGAATGAGGGTGTTTGGATGAGCTGTGATGGCAAGCCTTGTTTACCTAGACACTTCTTTCCACATTATGCTAAGTCGACACATGGGAAAGACCATGTATCGAAAGGGGGAATGGTGGCACAAATGAAAGAACTGTGGTCTACAAAGGGGTTTACAACATTTGCAGAACATTTTTGTAAAAGATGTGTGATTTGTAACACCCACAATGTGGCGAAAGGGATAAAAATGTCTCAAGTATCCCAACCGCCTGCGACAGGTCCTTTTGAATATCTACAAATGGACTTCATCGAACTGATGGTAGATATGTGGTCCAAATGGGTCGAGGCTTTCCCAACATCAAAACAAGACGCAGCGGCGGTGGCAAAGGCCCTGCTGACTGAGATAGTCCCGAGATGGGGAGTTCCACAAAAAATCAGTTCTGACAATGGAACACATTTTGTCAATGAGGCAATAAAACAAGTGGGTGAATTTTTAGGCATCAATTTGAGAACACACTGCAGTTACAGAGCAGCCTCAGGGGGCGCTGTAGAACGGCAGAACGGGATAATAAAAACAAATTGGCTAAGTGTTGTGAGGAAACTGGACTCACATGGGTTAAAGCGCTCCCGATCATCCTCATGTACATGAGAATGAGAAAACGATCCAGGGTGAATCTGAGCCCATTCGAAATTCTCTTTGGTAGACCACCATTTATGGGAATAGAAGGGGGAAAACAACAGCTGCCATCAACAGAATTGTGTGAGCATGACATGTTGAGTTACTGCAAAGAAATGTCTTCTCTGTTGTCTAATGTCTGTGCGCAGGTAAAAGCCGCCCAGGGGAAAGTTGCAGAAACTCCCTTGCACGACATCAAACCAGGAGATTTCGTGGTGGTACGAGATCTGAGGAGGAAAAGTTAGAAGGCGAAACGGTGGCTGGGACCGTTCCAAGTGCTTCTGACTACTCACACGGCCGTGAAGGTAGCTGAGAGGGCAACGTGGATTCACGCCAGCCACTGCAGAAAAGTTCCACCTGCATCTGAGGAGGAGGAACGGAGGGAGTAGGAGATCCAAGGGGTGTGTTGACAGGTGCCAAAACCCTGTACAAACATCAAGCGTGTGAGCAAGGCCAGGACTGAAAAGTTGTGGGGAGACAGCCCGCGCACAAACTGCGGCCTCTCACCCATTACAAACAGACATTTAAGGTGCGGGACGAAAGGAGGTGCTGATAGAAGAACTCGAAAAGGTCTTATTGTATTATATTGGAAATAATATTTTTACAAAACAGGTGTGCATGCAAGGTTCGTATTTGGTATGTGAGGAGTGACTGAGGGTCTGACCCATGTCAGAAGTGCAGTAGCAGTGTTTACTCATTTAGCCCGGCTTCCAGATAGTGAATATGTACTTGTTTTGCAACCAGTTAATTTGCTTTCGCAAACAAAATTAACCAGGACTTTGTAAAATGTTGGGTACATCATGTTGTTTCCATATTCCAGACTACAGTGATAACATCACTAATATCATCACTCACATGAGAATGGCCGTAAAAGAGCCTGAGCGAGCAAATGATGTATGGCTTGAATGGTTGACGAATCTGTGGGGAGGATGGGGATACTGGTTGTTTAACACTGTATTACCATTTGTGGCAGCAGGAGTGTAGCTACTGTTGTGTTTACCATGCATTCTCCAGTTCATATCCAGCTCAGTACAGAGACTGGCGAAAACTAAGGTAGCATAGTGAGAATGATAGATGTAGAAATGAATTGTTATTATAATCAGTTATCAATGAATGATAAAAAGGGGGAATTGTTGAGGAAAATTCATTTTTATGCTTATTTTTTATGTTTATGAGAACATGTAAACCTTTTTTAGGTCTGGCTGTGCGAGAAAGGAAGGGGTTTGGGGCCTTTTGCTGTTTATGACCTGAAGGGTCATTTAGGGCCTAAAACCATGAGAAACAGGGGCTGAGGGTATAATAAACCAGAGTGTTGCTTTCCTGTCCCATTTTGGTGGAAAAGTACAGCTGTTATAACATGTGATCTTTTGACCTTGAGTGCATTGAAGAGGGTATAAAGGTGGAGGACTGCCCTCCCCTTTTGTCGCACTCTGCAGAAACCGGTGTGTCTGTATGACTGTTGACCTTCTTTGCAAAGAATAAAACCTTTTATTAACTAAGACTGAGTTTGTCTCTTATGCTGATGAGAGTCAGTTAAAATTGCCCCGACAGAGCCAATGACCTATTGGTCACATATCAACATTTTATCAACATGTTATCCACATTTGCAGGACAAGAGTTTACCAAACTTACATTTTTGGAACGGAAGAGAATTAAGCACAAAAAAACTAATATAAATAATGCTGAAAGGCCACCGAACATACCTCTTTTGCTTTTTGAACTTTTCTGTGTTTTTTTTCCCTTGTTCTTTTTGGTCTTGTGGGGTGATGAAGAGGAGTAAGCCTCGGAGGAAGATGAGGACTGGGAGGAACTAGAAGGTGAGTTGTCTCTCTTGGTCTTCTTCCTTCCCTTTCTGTATTTTTTCTTTTCTGCTCGCACATGGTCCTCATCAGAAGAATCTGTGATGACAATAGACCTCTTTGACTCTTTTGCTTCTTTAGTTGACAGGGCTGTAAAAAATTAAGATTCATTTGTAGTCATTTTTATTAGTGTTGTCCAGTCAAACTATTCCTGAAGTCTCCTCAAAATTTTGAATGTCACCCTTATTGGACACAGCCAGCAGATGAGTTCCTTTAGCTATGTTAAATAAGGGAGACATCTAAAATGTGCATTGCTGGGGAGGCTTAAGTGAACAGTCTGAAAACCCATGGTGCAGTGCTTTTTACAATAGGCATTATTTCAAACGAGCTTTCCACAGATGGAAATCAAAAAAGTTTGGAACAAAATGGCAATAAGGTGAAATGATAAGAGAATTAGAGTTTATACAGAGTTTTTTCTTTTACATTAACATATTGTATTTTTGTTAGATTCTAACGACTCTTAATAGACGTTAGATTTAAACCTCTGTTAATTCTCAATAAGAACTTCTGTAGACCTTTAACAGAAATAAAGTCAGTCTGGTTAGTAATAAGTGAAGCTGGTGATGCTGTTTGTGTAGTTGTCTGTAGAGATCTTCAGAGATTTCATGTAAGGCTGTGGCTGAAGTCAGTTGTAGTTCTTGAGTTTCTGTTTGTCTCTTTTTTCTGTTCTCTTCTTTCCTTCAGTGATTTTGCTTGTTAACAATCTTAGACAAGCTGAGAGGACTCTATAAATAATATATGAAGATTTTGTGGCTCAGGTTTATTTCTTTGCTCTTGGCTGACATGTGGCATTGCTATGGCCTGCTTGTGGCCCAGATCTGGCAAACAGGAGCGGTCCACCTAAGTGCCATCATTCCACGCTACATGTGGGCCAGATCATCATTCCACATGTGCCAGATGTGGGCCGTATCTGGGCCGAAAATATGATGCTATCTGGGTGTATTGTTGTAATGGGCCATCAGCAGAAAAAGAAAAGAGAAGGAAAAAAAAATAAAACAGCCAACGGATGTAGAGTAGGATATGGATTGGTTTGCAAAAGGGAAGAGAAAGGCCATAGAAGTTGCACAGACCCAGGCAGGTCTTTCAAATCTAAATGCAGAAAATATGACAAAGCATATCTTGCTCTTGGCTTCACTGTTAATGTCGTTACACTACTGTATTTTAATGTTGGTCATTATGGTGGTACAAAGCCAAATGTTTTCTGAGGTGGTACTTGGCATAAAAAGTTTGATAACCATTGCCTTAGAGCAAATATGTTAAAACAAACATCTTTGTGATAATGCAGTGACCAATGTGAATCTTTTTACACACAATCTATTTTCACTCTTGTTAACAGATATTGTCAAGGACTGAGATTACGTCAGGTGGATATGATCCAGGACGGCATAGCCGGAAGCTCAGCAACACTGAGCAAAATGACAAAGAAGCTAAGAATGGTCTGTAAAAAAGCTTTGAGAAAGTACAAGAGAAAGACAGGACAGTTTGTGGGGGGCAGGACAGAGTTTGTCATTATTGATGAAAGCAACTTCCGTCACAAAAGAAAGGTATTTATTTTTAAGGCTATAATATATAATGGCTGTAGTGCAACTTTCAAATCAAATGTACTAAAATAAACTGTCTGTTGAAAGAGTAAAACAAAGCAAGGAGCAGCATGATTGGAGCAACATGTTTTGGCATAAACTCTCTGTCTCTCTCTCTCTTCCTTCGGCTTGCTCCCTTTTATACAGAAACTCTTAAAGAGGACATCAGATTAAATTATTATTTTATTTTTTTTTTTTTTTTTTGCACCTATTTAGGTTTCTGGCATATCTACCAGCTCAGAAAAGCCGAAAAGAAAACATGCAGCCGGTTCGTTTTGGGCTTTCTGAGAATGAAACTGAAACCTGTGAGCTGTTTCAATCTGCAGCCAGTTTCTACAGTGACTACGTTTACATGGACATCAGTAATCCAATTATTTACCTTATTCTGAATAAGACAATATTATGATTGAGGTGTTTACATGAGTTGCTTTTAGAATAATCCTTTCATGTTCTTTACATGTTATAGTACATAGATCGAATAATGGCACACGTCATTACGTCACCACGTGACGCCATCCGACGTCTCCCCCAGAATTTCACATATAAACATATAGTTTGTCTTCTTGATGATGCCATATACAGTTTTGGGTGAGTCATATTTTAATTTTATGAAAGCTTCAAGTGCAGTTAATTATTTGTAAGTGCATACAGACGACGGCGGTGTTGAAGCTCTTTTATTTGCCGTCAAACGGTTGACCGCTGCCGTGTGCGTATCCTGTCGCAAAATGCGGCGAAAAGTTCTGCACGACGGTAATAATGTGATTAAGGTGTTTACATGTCTGTACTGCACTTCAATAATGCGACTGAAATAGGAATACTCCACATGTCTTAATTTGATTTGTGTTTACTTCGATTATGACTTTAGCCGGATTAAGGTCATCAAAAATCTCTGTTTACATGGTAGACTCTTAATCAGAGTATTGTCTTAATCGTATTAAAATTGGAGTATTGATGTCCATGTAAACATAGTCATAGATAGCTAGCTATTTGAAGCCATATACAGAGTCCAAGGCAGCAATTCATTTCACATGTCTTGTGTTGGCACGCCCCACGGAAGAGAGGGGTGGGGTGAGCAGTACCTCATTATCATTAAAAGATAAATGCACTGAAACGGGTCACTGTGAACAGAGGGAAAAAGGGAGTTGTTTTACACAATCATTGAGGAATTTTAACTAAAGTATAATACAGACATTTCATGAAGACTCTAAAGAATCATTGAAAATTGAAACTTGTGGAAAATGTGCACACAATGTCCCCTTTAAGGCGTTCATCAGAAAGTTTTGCTTGAGTAAAAGTTATACTGGCTATTCTTGACAGTTATTTAATTGAATGATTAAAAGACAATAAGAAGAGCTAAAAAGTATGGACACTGTAATGTTATCTTGAATATTTAGTTTGTCATCAGAGACAAAAGTGTAATGGTGTTAATACAACACTTCTCACAGGGAAAGAAAAAGCAAGACACTTATTGAATGTTATTTTATTTATTTTTTAGTATGGACGAGGAAGAGTTGGCGAAACATGGAGAAGAAAAAAGTGGGTCTTTGGTATCTTGGCCATTAAGGGTGATCGAAGACGACCAATTTTGCGGCTTGTTGAACAGTGCTCAAGAAATCACCTGATTCCAGTAATCTCAAGACATGTTCGCCAGGGATCAACCATTTTGAGTGACGAATGGAGACCCTACAAGAGAGCTCTAACCACACTTGGCTACACTCACTACACTGTGAATCATAGCAGGTGGTTTGTTGACCCAGTTCATGGAGGCCACACCCAGAATATAGAACGAGCATGGTCAACATATAAAAACCAGGTCTGGAGGTTGAGAGGCAATAGGACAGAAAAGCTGTTGAAGGAACACTTGGAATGCATTGAGTGGACATACTGGCTTGGACACAACCACCGTGAAGGTCCTCTAGGACGTTTGTTAAAAGATATTAAAAGACAATACAGAGTTTAATATTTTGGAGTATGCTCATGAATAAATTGCTAGTACCTGTGTGAGTGAGCATTTGTGTGCTAGATATTACTGTGGCTCAGTTTCTTATCTGTTTCATCACTGTGTGAAATTTAATTTTAGAATGTTATATTTTTCACAGTGTTTTCTTCTATTTAAATGTTTCAGTGCTTATAATAAAAAATGTTAGACCCAATCACTGTAGTTCTTTTATGTTGTATATAGTTCTTGCAGTGTGGCATATTAGTGAGGGTCAACATGTTTTCACTTTAAAATAATGGTCCAGATCACTAGTAGTTCCTGCGGACTGACAAGGTAACGCTCGAGTCATTAGTGAGGGGTTAACATGTTTTTCACTTTAAAATAATTGTCCAGATCACTAGTAGTTCCTGCGGACTGACAAGGTAACGCTTGAGTCATTAGTGAGGGGTTAACATGTTTTTCACTTTAAAATAATGGTCCAGATCACTAGTAGTTCCTGCGGACTGACAAGGTAACGCTCGAGTCATTAGTGAGGGGTTAACATGTTGTTCACAAGTAATTTACAATAAACTTATTTAACATATTTCATATCTGACACATAGCCTACTGCACAGCCGTACATTTCTGTGAAGCACTAGTGATATTCTACCAGACATTGTAATCTGGAAGATGTGATTTTGTGCTTAACAATATAAATGCAGTCAATGTCTTCATTAAGGATACAAATTGCTTTTGACAAGAGAACATCGTTATTTGATGTTAATTTGTGTTTGATCAATAATTAATTGAACTGAATGGAGCTCATAATAGTGAACTAATCCAATCGTGAGCATCATTTCCTTATTATTTACATTTGTAAATGTAATAATAATAATAATAATTAAATATTCATAAATTAGTTTCCACAAAGAACCTAATTGTTCACTTTATAGACTTTACTGTTGTGATTAGTAATTCATTGGTTATTCTTTATTAATTGGTCATAGTTCGTAAGTAGTTCTCAATGACGATATTTTTCTTTAGTAATTATCAAATAACTAATAAGGAACTACCTCTGTCCTAAATTACCTATTACTTATTGCTTAGTTAATCTTGCTTCTATATTAGTTAAGTGTATTAAGTTAAGTGTTAATGTAGAACTACTTATTACTTCCTGCATAGTTACTTGTCAACAACGGACCATTATTCTAAAGTGTTACCGGCTAACTTACTTCTCCCCTCAACTCAAATCTACGCGCGGGCGGCTAGGGGCGGGCAAATGTCATGTCAACAAAATGGCCGCGGTTAGCTACTTCCGGTGTTTGCGAATAAGCCCTATATTACTAACAACATATTTGTGCCTCATCATTTGACCAAAATCTACATTGGATCGCAGTCAGAAGTTATTACAAACACTCAATAGTGATTGATACTGGCATTCAAGTACAAGTGTTGTATTAATCTCATTAATTGTCATGTGTAGCTTGAAGTAATTTTTCTGTTACCCATATGCGATTAAATTTCGTTATGTATTTTATCAAATCACATGAGTTTGTAAGAAACTGTTTAATTTTCAAAAAATATTTTAAATTATATTATATTAATATAATGTACCACATGCCGATAATGCAATATTTCTATCTGCTTTTCCATATTCCAAGCTTGCCTGCTGCACTGGGGACATCACATGCATGTTCGAGTCGTGAAAATTATGAAAATAAATCCAGGAATTATTTGAAATCAGCGGGGTTGAGGCATCAAAAGTAACTAAGCTGTTTTATGGAAAGTAACTGTAATATTATTACTGAAATATTATTAGTAATTAGTTACACTACTAGTTACTGCAAAAAGTAATATTATTACAGTAACTAATTACTAGTAACTAGTTACTAGTTAAAGTTGCCCTGACACACCAAGCCGATGCTCGACACCCGACGGCCAAGTAGCACGTCCGTTCTGTGCCTTTCTCACGCACTTGTTCGCCAGATGAACAACCAATCAGTTGAATCAATCTATATAGTGTTTTATTTTTATATTTGTTGATTCAATTTATTGAATGCTCCTGCTAAATACACCTATTGTACCTGAAAATAAAACACTGTTTTATTTGTATAGTATGTGTATTTGTAATGTGTATCTTTTGTTCTCATTTTTTAATAACAAAGATAAAATAATGACAAAGATTTTTATCTTCGCCCACTTTGGCCTAAATATCCACCATTCTTTTTTAATATTTTTGTTACCTTGAAAGGTTTTGTCTTTATAATAGGGAAATTAATTTGGCTGTAATGCTCAGACAACTTGCAAAATAGTAAAACCAACATGACAAAGAATCGTGATAAAATCGTGAATCGTGATTTTTCTTAAAAATATTGTGATATTATACCCCTAGTTCCACATGTCAGCCTCAACAAAACCATAACCAAGCCACTTGATACACACCCCTCCCAGATGAATAGTCACAACAACGACAATATTCTGAACAAATATTTAATCAGCAAACCAAGTTGAATGAATCTCACACCTAACATACAGCATTATGGTCAGTTCACACTTTCACAAAAGCTATAAAAACCTATTAAAAAAAACATGCTTATTTGTTTTGCTTGGTCAGTGTGTTCACCCTGTTGGAGTATAGCAGTGTGAATTTGCTTTTAGGTGCTTTGGAAAACAAAACAAAAAACAGTAAAATAAATATATATTTGTTTAATGTTCACGCAATTAACACACAATTCTTAAATAAGGTAGTTTCTCTATTTTTGCAATATTCAAGTGTTCATGTCCCTGAATAATATCTGCATGAACCTAAGTCTGAAGAGTACACATAATATCTAGTAGACAGCAATCCTTGTGAGAAGTCTGGTGTGGAGGCTGGATCTGGAACTGACTTCTGTCCAGGTTATCTGTCTTCACGAACTGCCCTGAAATACAATTCAAACAATGTAGTGTGAGGCTCTTAAGGCCAATTCACACTGCACAGACAAACGCCAACAAACTAGTCTGTTGGAGTTTGTTGGATCAGTGTGTTACCCCTGTTGGCAGGGCCGTTTTAACCATTGGGCTAGGCGGGGCTGAAGCCCCGGGGCCCGAGCAAGGAGGGGGCCCATGATTGGCTGTGGGGTAGATTGACTGGCGCGCCGATCGCCGAAGCCACCACACCCCCCACTTATTAGTGCTGTTATTTAGTTGAGCTTTTCCATAAATTCCATGCATTACCATTTGAGATTGAAGCGTAAAGTCTGAATTTGGTTTACTAATCAAATGCATTTATTCTATATTTGACTTTTTTAAACGATATGTGCACATATCTATCAGGTGATCGCTGCCCAGTATTTCTCCATTCACCTCCACTCTTCACTTCGTTCTGGAGTAATATGGAAATGGTCGCGCAAAGAACAATATTCGATAAGTAAAAATGTCAGAAATTCTGAGAGTGGGGCTCAAAAAATGAAAAACTCCAAATACGAAGAACAGAAAAAAAACACAAGTTAGTCAGTAAAATCCCCAGCTATCGGGTTATTTTACTAAAGCTAATGATGGAGTGGAAGATGTTGGAACAGCGAGTGGACCGCGCACAGCAGTCCACTTTTTATTCTGCGCAGAGCATAAACAAAAAACAATCAGCGTCATCGTCCACACAGATTTTAGGTTAGTTTGATTATGAACTGGATGTACAGTATATTGGTTTTGTGTTTGAACAAACTCTATATAGCTGTTCATTTAAGGGTTGGGAGATTATCCGGTAGAAATATATCAATCATTTTGCGTGTCAAGATGTAGGCTAAACTTATCATTTAAACGTGTTTTAAGCAGGTTTTAAAGCAAATGGTTTAAACTCTTAATGAACATTAAGCAGTGGGGCAGAATTTATTCGGTAACACTTTACAATAAGGTTCATTAGTTAACATTAACTAATAATAAACTGCACTTATACAGCATGTATTACTCTTTGTTAATGTTAATTTCAACATTTACTAATACATTATTAAAATCTTGTTAACATTAGTTAATGCACTGTGAACTAACATGAACTAACAATGAACATCTGTATTTTTATTAACTAACGTTAGCGAAGATTAGTAAATACAGTAACAAATGTATTGCTCATGGTTAGTTAATACATTAACTAATGTTTAACTAATGAACCTTATTGTAAAGTGTTACCATTTATTCTGGTAAATGCGTGCATTAAGACGGTTTCAGCCTGATTTCGCGCGGCGCGCATCTGCTCGTATTGCGACTGAATAAACTTTTCACTCCTTGTTGTGCTTAAACGTTCAAATACACTGCTGTGTGTCATCTCGTCTTTGCGAGTATCCTCGTAAACACAGTTATCTGTGTGTTAAATGAACATTAATATTTAAAGATAAAGCATGTGTAGTGTTAGATCTGAGATCCTGGATATGATGAGATCTTAAAAGGATAGTTCACCCAAAAATGAAGATACTGTCACACTTAAACTCAAATTGTTCCAAACCTTTCTTTGTTCTCCTCAACATAAAAGAAGATATACTTTGAAAAATGATGTATGTATTAACAACAGAATTTTCATTTTTGGGTGAACTATTCCTCTAAAGCAGCCTAATATAGCTGCTGTTGCCATTTGTGTCAATAATGTAAATCAAACATCAGAAAGAAAATCTCTTACTGTCCTTGACTGAATCACTTTTGTAAAATAAATAAGAATGAATGTATATTGAATACAGTGGACACCATTCAGTCTATTTGTACATTTTTTTTATACATCATAATATTGTTCAGTGCTTTAAGTATTTCAAGTAGGTCGATTTCTTATGATCTTTGTTCTGTTGTAGCCTAATTTGTGACTGTGACTGACATATATATATATATATATCATTATTGTGATGGGGGGGCCCTGCAGTAAGTCATAGCCCCGGGGCCCAGTGCAGTCTTAATGCGGCCCTGCCTGTTGGCATTGGTTGGAGTTTGTTTTCACCCGACTGAACATGCTTAATCAGCGTTTGTTGGGTCGTGGAATGTCTGAGCAGTGTGAAAGGGTTTTACAACAAACTACAACAAACTCTGACGTGCCACGATTCACGAACCGTTGCCATGACGACGTGGCAAGACCGCTAGTAGGTTCTGTGCTGGGCGGGCTTAGCGTTATCCTAAAATGGCAGGTTTCTGGACAAATCAAAAAGAAGAACATTTGCTTGATCTTTGCGAGGAGAGGCCGGAGCTTTACGCAGTGGGTATGGCCGAGTATACCAACCGCAACGTGAGGGGGAATGCAATCATGTCGATTGCTACAGCGCTTGGGATTTCAGGTTAGTGTTTTTATGTTTTGCCTTACTTTAATTATAATACAACAAAAATATACATGCTAATATATTATTATTATTATAATAAACCTGTCTGACACGTATGTAGTTGTGGTTATCTATAGCATTTCAATGAAACGTTAGTGTGTTCTAAATGGTTACAAAGTTATTTGGTAAACGGACTTGCACTGAAAATGCTACAAAGTAACGTTAACTGTGTTTATTGAGGTTTTTGCAGCTTGCTCAGTCTGAATTTAAACTCGCTACAAACGCCCTACTGTCATTTTATTTTAATCTAATATTTTGGTAATGTTGACAATACGAGCCAATTATGTAACGTTAGATAATTATAGTTATTTACAATTCAAAACGTTTTTTTTTTTTTTTTTTGCCCTATATTGAATATTAATGTCCTTTGTCAATCACTGTTTAAGCCATGGACTGCACTAGCTACTTGTAGTTGTTTCCAGAGATGTAACACGCTTTTTGATGCTGTGTGTCTAAAAAATAAATATAATGAAAACAATCTCTGGCATTCATTCCACATTACCGTATCATCTTTAGTTGTTTGTGTTTCACAGAAGCTGAGGTAAAGAAGAAAATGGACAGTATGAGGACACAGTACAGCAGATACCTGAAATCACCTCCCTCTGGTAGTGGAGGATATCACACTCCAAGGCAGGAATGGTTTTTGAAGAGACTTAAGTTTTTAGAGCTGCACATGAAAAAAAGACCCTCGACATCAAACCTTGATGTTCAAAATGTGAGTTTATTTACATATTTTTATTTATTTATTTAATAATTTTTTTAATGATTTAATACAAATATTTACAGCAATTTCGCTCACCTCTCAGAAATATACTCCTATTAACTTATCTGTTTAAAAAAAATATTTAATTTAAATTAGTCATATAAAATATACAGCTCTCGTATTTTACAGTTAATTTCAGTTTACTATTGGTTTACATGTTATGTACATGTGGAAATGATTTACTATATTCTATCCCATTGCCAAGGAACAGCTCCTGCCTCTGAGTTAAAGTACCCCATTAGCCTTTCCCTGTTTTGTTTGGCCTCGCTACGTGCATTTGTGGACCTTGGCAATGCTGCCTGTTCCAGGGGAGGGTCCTGTCTCCAGGTTTCTTGACCATCCTGATCAGTCATTCCACACAGATAAGCATTGCCACATTCATCACGTAAATGGTTGTGAAGGGCACATGATGCAAGAACAATAACCTCCACAGCATCTGGATCTAGGTTAATTGTGGTTAAAAAAAAAACTCTAAATCTGTTCGCAAAGATGCCGAAGGTGTTTTCAACAATACGGCGGGCACGGGATAGCCGGTAGTTGAAGACTCTCTGTTCTTTGGAAAGCCCTCTCCTGGCAAAAGGCTTCATTAAGTATGATTTCAGAGGAAAAGCTTCATCTGCCACAACAAAAAAGGGCATTGTCATGTCTGTCCCTGGCAGTGGAGTAGGTTGGGGAATGTTTGCAGCTCTCTGCTCTAGAGACTCTTGCAGTGTTGACCCTCTAAATACTCCACTCTACTTTTTAGACCAGAGGGCCACATCAAGTTTTGTAAACCAAGTGAAGGGCCGCATGCCAAATCCTTGATAAAATAACTTTTATTTACTGTGGAGGTATGCATGGAACATATATTATCTGACAGAAACATTTGTCATATTAACACATTAAACAAAAATTCTTATTTAACATCTATTATTGAGTCACATTTACAACAGACAATTTAATTTGCACTGCTATTAGTATGTACATATAAATTATCATAAAACTTGATAAAATAACAAATCCTTGATAAAAGAACATTTATTTACTGTGGAGGTATGCATGGAACATATTATCTGACAGAAACATTTGTCATATTAACACATTAAACAAAAATTCTTATTTAATATATATTATTGATTCAAATTTACAACAGACAATTTCATTTGCATTGCTATTAGTATGTACATATAAACCATCATAAAACTATGTCTGATAAAAACTGAAGGAGAACCTTACTCTTTGTCTTTCCAAGTCATGGTTATGAGTGTGTTAATGTGAACAATGAGCCTGGTCCCCTCTCCTTGCAAGGGTGTCAAAGTCTGGAATGATCTTTGATGTAGAGATCCTCAGGATAGCTGACAAGTGGCTGTTTGTTCAATTTGATCTGTGGTGGGATTTGTTGTTGTTCATGAGTAGGTTTGTTCACACACATATGTGGATCCAAATAAAACAAGCATTCTTTGGGCATGCTTTTTAATGTTTGGGAATTTTTTTTTCATCCAGTGAGGCATAAAACTGGTTAACTGGTGCTGTCTGAAACTTCTCCTTCAAAGTACTGTCACACTGCATGTCGATGAGTTCCAGTTGTGTGTCTGGTGGTGCTTTCTCACTGTCAAAAGATAGGGGGCATGAGACAAGTTGCGAGACTGTGTTATTGGTGTGCTTAGTCCGGCCAGTGTAGGAAACTGTGCAAAATCTCGGCTGGATATCTGTCTGGAGAACAGTACAAGTTTGGCCTTGAACGCTTTCACGTTGCTGTACAGTTCGTTCACAAAAACGTCCTTTCCCTGAAGTCTCAAATTGAGATCATTCAGATGCCTCACTGTGTCGACTCCGAACGCGAGGTCTAGCTGCCAGCCAGTCTGTGTCTTGTAATTCGGGGTAGTCGTCAGTTTTGCCAATCATATTGAGGAATGTTGCTATCTCACCTTTTAGTTCCCAGAAGCGGTGAAACACATTTCCGAGACTTAGCCAGCGCACATTTGAATGGTACAAGAGGTCATGGTGCTCTTCCTCCGTTTCGTTAAGCAGCTGAATGAACTGCCGGTGGTTCAGTGCTCTTGCCCGTATAAAATTGACAAGCTTCACGACCACTTTGACAACATTTTCTAGCTTCAACACACTTTTACACAAGGCTTTCTGGTGTATGATGCAGTGAAGAAATATCAGTTCTTCTGAGTTCGGGGTTTCTTCTTTTACTTTGTCTTGTAGCCTTTTTTGGCAGTCCAGTGTTTTTACCGGTTAGATTTGGTGATCCATCTGTTGTGACGCTTGTGAGCTTTCTCCACGGCAGGTTATTTTTTCCAGGCAGACGGACACATTGTCAAATCCACGCCCCTGGTCGTTCCCATCATTGATTCCATCCCGAGGAGTTCTTCTGTTATTTCGAAATTTTTGTTTATTCCTCTGACAAAAATCAAAAGTTGCGCAGTGTCTGTGATGTTAGTACTTTCATCAAGTGCGACAGAAAAAAGACTGAAGCCGTCTGCTTTTTTTTTTTTTAGTTCGGAGAGCAGCTCCTCTGCAATTACTTCCACGCGCCTGGTAATTGTTCTCCGCGATAAGCTAATTTTCTCAAACTGACTTTTAGAACCAGGACAAAGTATGTCAGCAGTCTCCACCATGTTGTGCTGTCATCAGCCATGTCTAAAAGCTGAAGACCCATGTCACAACATGATTAGAAACGGTTTTATTTATTGATTTATTTAAAACTGCAACAGGTCTATAATATACAGTAGAAGTCAGCTTAGGCTAATGTCAATGGCAGGCTACCAGCTGTGCTAGCTCCACTAACAACTCATTTGAACACATTACCTCATCTAATGTGATGCAGAAACACTGAAATAATTAAAATAATACCGTTAAACCCGTGATCTCGTTACATGAAAAGAGTGTTGCCTTTACTTAACTGTTTGAAGGTGCACGCGCATCAGGTGAACCGGGCGAACCTAGCCGTGACCGAGCCTCGCTGGTGACGTCACTGCTGCTGAAGATGCTGCGTGGTATTTGGACGCATCTGCTCTCCGCTGAAGTTAATGGGAAAGATTGGCGTGTCATATGCACGCAAAATTGGACTTTGGCGTATGCATTACACGCAATTTGAAAGTGTAAACTTGTGTTATTTATACGCAGATTGATGAGACCGGGTTGTCATTTTTCAAGCAAGCATTCGAATTATGCTGTCAACCTGTCAACTGCAGAAAAGGCAAACAAGGCTTTAAAACTTGCCACAAACTTAAAAGCCCAGCAAAATACATTTACGAAACAGTGCTCTATTCAAGAATCTGTAACGAAAGCTAGTTATGTAGTGGCACATAAAATTGCAAAGCACAGCAAGCCTTTTTCGGATGGGGAATTTGTGAAAGACTGTAACCAACCCAGTATTGTGTGATAATTGTGATCATGTAAAAAGTTCATACATTTACCATATTTTTACCATAGTAACTGTTGCTCGACCATGTCATGTGTAGTCAATACACAGTAACTACAACATACTGTATACCATGCCTCTCATCACCGTAACTGTAGTTTTACTGTGGTATTTTTTTGTAGGTATGGTAACCACAACACCTTTTCATGATTTTACCATAGTAAAGTAACTGTGTTTACTGTCTACTCTTTGTATGGGTTTACCACAGTAACTGTAGTTTTACTGTGGTATTTGTAGTTAAAGCACAATAACCACAACACGTATTATGAGTTTACCACAGTAACCGTAGTTTTACTGTGATATTTAAAGCACAATAACCACAACACGTATTATGAGTTTACCACAGTAACCGTAGTTTTACTGTGGTATTTGTAGATAAAGCATAGTTTTACTGTGGTATTTGTAATTAAAGCACAATAACCACAACACCATGCTTTTACCAGCAGTGCTTGCCATGCCTTTAATGTTTTTGTGAAGTAATTCAATATTTTTTTTCCGTCTTGCAGTTAACGCCAGATCACATACTCCAGCAGCTCTTTTAAGAAGCCATCTCTCTCTCTCTTTCTCTCTCTCTCTCTCTCTCTCTCAATTCAATTTAATTCAATATGTGCTTTATTGGCATGACAATTGTTACAATGTATTGCCAAATCGTAGTGTTTACATTGAATCTAGAACAGATATATATGCAACAAAAACATGCATGTAGATACATTTAAAAAGTAGAACAAATCAACATTTTAGAATTCCATGAACAATTTAAAATTCAATGTTGTGTGTGTGTCTGTCTGTCTGTCTGTCTCTCTCTCTCTCTCTCTCTCTCTCTCTCGTGTGCGCATGCGTGGGCGTTTGTGGAGTGAGTGTGTGGAGAACATGTGGTGAGTCTGAGCGTCTTTGATTGTTAGTGTGGTTTTTGTGGTTGATGAGCTATAAATAAGTGTTTTTAAGCTTTCTTTTTCCTACTTTTCGTTAATCTTGGGGAGAGAGTTCTCCGGGCCGTGTGCTCACTTTTGAAGCATGACAGCCCCGGATTCACGGGTGTTAAATATACTCGTCATGCAGTGAAGGTGGCGTCCGCAGTGGGTGAGCGTGATTTCACCAAGTACAACATGTTCCTGGATCAACATCTTTGTTGATCCTGGAACGTCATTCCAATCAACCAATCAGAATTGAGGGATAACTTTTCAGGAAATATAAGTTTTAGGCTTATGATCAGGGTTAGGTGCTTTGACACCCTTGTTAATCAGCTATCATTTCTCACTGATTTTAGGAATAAATTATGGGTAGGATTAGGTTTAGGGGTAGAGATTGGGTTAAGTCTATATTTTTGGACAATAATGTTGATCCAGGATCAACAAAAGATGTTGATCCAGGAACATGTCTTACTTGGCAAAATCACGGCGACCCGTCCGCAGTGAGTGTAGAGGATTGTTGTCTTGCTATAGGGGAAGCTGTTGGCCATGAAAGTATTCTGTCAGCTTCAAAAATGAATAATGCCGCGGTGATTTTTAAAATACTGTAGAAAAAGCTAATGAGCTGGTTGAGCGAGGAATTGTTGTTGATGGGTTTTTTCAAAGGTCTGAAAGTCTCTAATTCGGACAATATTGAGGGAGACGAGCAGCCTGTAGTGGATATGGTGTGTGAGAATGTTGGCATCGATACAGAGGCAGAGAGTACACTGTTCAAAGTACCTCGCAAACGAAAGAACAGTGTTAATGTTTGCGATTCGAAATTTGTAAAGAAAATGGACTCTGTTGAATGTGAAGGGCAGAGTGATATAGAAAGTGACAGTGAATCCGACTCTAGCGTCTCTCTTTCGCAGTGTGAAGGGGTGAGTGGAAGTTGTGATTTGGAAGACATTAAATTGTTTCTCAAAGCAACTAAGAACAGAAGAGCAGTTTCTTATGATGTTGATGAAATTATAAAAGGTAGACTTTTGAAGGTTAAAGCTTTATTTGAAAATCAAGTCTTTGTTTTTATTTGTGTTTATGCTCCTACTTCAGGAGTTGAAAGAATATTGTTTTTGAATAACCTCAATTTAATTCTGCAAAATTGTAATAGTGAAGACTTTTTATTTCTAGGAGGGGATTTTAATTGTACTGAACAAAATCTCGATAGGAATCATATGGAGCCTCATGAACCCTCCCGTAAGAGACTTATCCAAGTTATTAAAACACATGAGCTGAGTGACATATGGAGGCATTTTAATGGCAATCAAAGGCAATACACTTGGTCTCATACTCGTGACAATGTTTTGTCTTTAGCAAGATTAGACAGGTTTTATACATTTAAACATCAATGTGGTATCTATAGTAAGTGTTTTATTGTTCCTGTAAGTTTCTCTGATCACAGTATGGTGTGGTGTTCTTTTATTTTGAATTCCATCAAACCAAAGAGTGCCTACTGGCATTTTAATACCTCCTTGTTGGGTGACAAGAAATTTGAAGACACGTTTAATTTTTTTTGGAAAACATTCAGAGCTACAAAGGATTCTTTCCAATCTTTGAGACAGTGGTGGGATTTTGGAAAAGTACGAATTAAGCAGCTTTGTCAACAGCACACTCAAAATATCACTGTACAGGTGTCAAGAGATATGAAAACTTTGGAAACATCAATAGTAAAGCTTCAGGAGTTAGTTGAATTAACTGGGGAGAATAGCTGTTTGGAAGCTCTTTTAATGAAAAAGACTCAACTTAGCGACCTTGTGGGGGGTAAGGTGCAAGGAGCTCTGGTTCGGTCCCGTTTTCAAAACATTGACCAAATGGATGCTCCAACTAAATTTTTCTTTAATTTAGAAAAAAAAACTGGACGGAAAAGAATAATTCACGCACTACGCTCTGAATCTGGCACTTTACTAACGGACCCCATTGATATTAGAAAGAGAGCTGCTTGTTTTTATGAAAAACTGTACAAGGCTGAATGTGACGTGGAGCCTGATATTGACAATGTTTTTTTTGAAAACTTGTCAAGTGTGTCTGAAGAAGGCAACTTGAAACTCAGCGAGGCCTTGAGCCTAGAGGAGTTGCACAAAGCCCTGAGGGGTATGGAGTCGGGGAAAGCTCCAGGCATCGACGGTCTTCCAATAGACTTTTATAAGTCGTTCTGGTCAGTGTTGGGGGAGGATCTGCTCGCAGTGCTTAACGAAAGCTTGGCCGAAGGGCGGCTGCCGTTGAGCTGCCGTAGAGCAGTTCTTACACTCCTCCCAAAAAAAGGAGACTTGACTGACATCAAAAACTGGCGCCCTGTGTCCCTTCTGTGTACAGATTACAAGGTGCTCTCCAAAACATTGGCAAACAGACTAACAGAGGTAATGGAACAAGTTATTCACCCGGACCAGAGCTATTGCATACTTGGTAGATCTATTTTTGATAACATTTCTTTATTTTTCCAAGTTATTTAATTTGGATTGTGCTCTGATTTCTTTAGATCAAGAGAAAGCTTTTGATCGGGTTGAACATAATTACCTGTGGAAAACTTTAGAAGCATTTGGCTTTTGCCAAGAGTTTGTGAGTAAGATCAAAGTCTTGTACACTGATGTTGAGAGTCTGCTGAAAGTGAACGGTGGCTTATGCACTCCTTTCAAGGCCGGTAGAGGTGTCAGACAAGGGTGTTCTCTGTCAGGAATGCTCTATTCAATAGCAATTGAACCTCTATTACAGCAGATAAGAATTAATTTGAATGGTGTACAAATACCTGGTTTTAACTGTAATGTCCATTTATCAGCTTATGCTGATGATGTGATTGTAATGGTTAATAATCAAAACGATGTAGAGGTTGATGTACGATGTACGATGTAGAAGTCTTATCCTCCGCTAAAGTAAATTGGAACAAAAGTGAAGCTTTAGTGTGTGGAAAGTGGGTGAGTGGGAGGCTGAGACATCCTGAAGGTTTACGTTGGAATACAGAAGGTTTTAAATATTTAGGAGTTTTTTTGGGAAATGAGTTCACTGTACAGAAAAATTGGGATGGGGTTGTTGAAAAACTTAAAGGTTGTTTAGCTAAATGGAAGTGGCTGGCCCCAAACATGTCTTATAAGGGGCGTATTTTAATAATTAATAATGTAGCTGCTTCATCTCTCTGGCATAAATTAGCATGCATTGATCCACCTCCAAAATTGTTAGCAGAACTTCAAGCTTTATTAGTTGATTTTTTTTGGGATAAATTACACTGGGTCACTCAGAGTATTTTGTTTTTGTCAAAAGAAGAGGGCGGGCAGGGGTTGGTAAACCTGCAAAGCAGAACAGCGGCTTTTCGTCTGCAATTTATACAGACTTTTGTTGGGACCAACTGATTTCAGCTGGAGAGCTACTGCGTGTGCTATCTTACGGAAGCTGGGAGGTTTTCAGTTGGACAAAACTCTTTTCTTGTTGGACCCCTTGAAATTGGACTTTGCCGACGTACCAATTTTTTATCGTAACCTTTTCAGAGTTTGGAATCTTTTTAATCATCAAAGGGCACCATCTATGAACTCTCTCTCTTTTGGTTGTTAAATGAACCTATAATACATGGAGCTCGTCTGGACATTTCTGTTGGTGACCACACTTTTCCCGGACTGAATAATTTGCTTTGTAAATCTAAGACCACTACTTTAAGTCATCTGTTAAAGGTGGCTGGACCTAATTTTATGAACACTGAGCAAGTTGCTTCTCATCTTGGAATTTGTTCGTCCCGTAAAGTTGATCAATTATTGACAAAGTGGCAGTCTGCTCTATTGATTGAAGAGAGGGAATCATTAGCAGACTTTTGTAGAGGGGTAAAGGCTCCTAATGTTGAGGACTCTTTTCCAGCTATTTTTTTATCTCCTGGGAAAATTTTGTACAAAGCTTGTGTTTTGGCTTTCAATAAGAAGCTTTTAAACAATAAAATAGACACTCCATGGCGTTCATTCCTCAAAATAGACGATGATGTTAAACCTGAATGGAGAGTTTTGTATAAGCCACCGTTAGTAAAGAGAGTAGGAGATATACAATGGAGAGTTCTTCATGGTGCAATTGCTGTAAATGCTTTTGTTTCTATTTTGAACCCTGAAGTGAGTTCTTAATGTCCTTTTTGGTTTATAAGAGAAACAATTTTTCATGCTTTCATGCAGTGTTCCAGGTTGAACCATTTATTTATGGTATTAAGGAGTCTTTTTGGTTGTTTTAATGAAACTTTTTCAATGGAAATTTTTGTATTGGGTGCCAAGTATGTGAAGAAAAAACTTTATGTTTGTCAATTACTGAATTTTATTCTGGGTCAAGCTAAATTAGCTGTTTATACAAGTAGAAAAAACAAGATTGAGCAGAAGTCTGGGCAAGATGTTGTTTTGTTCTCAAGTTTTGTAAAGGCTAGAGTTTTGGTTGATTTTAATTTTTATAAATTAGTTAATGATCTTTTTTCTTTTGAATTGAAATGGTGTAGCAGAGGAGCGTTGTGCTCTGTTGTTGAAGATGAATTGTTTTTTACACATATTCTGTGATTTATATATAATGTGATGTATAATTGTTTTATTGTCTTTGTATTAAAGAGCTTTTCAAATTCTCTTTCTCTCTTTCTCTCTCTTTCTCTCTCTCTCTCTCTCAGCTTTTCCGTTCCTATTTTGCTGATCTTGAAGAAGCTGCCAAGAAGGCTGAACAAGTTCTTCAAAGATTCAACCCTTCACAGGTAATGTTGAACACATTTAGCAATAGCTGATTTGCTTTAATGAACGCATCCTTAATAATATCTTTCTTTACAGTCCTTCCTCTCAAATATTTTGGTCACTTTAGTCATTTTTAACACACTGTCTCAACATGTATATATTTCTCTTCATTTCAGCTGAAAGGGAAGACCAAAGGAAGGCCTGTCCTGGGATTTGAATTTGGACATCTTGTGTGTTACGGAGAAGACCAAAAGCTGCAAAGACAAATACTTCCAATGGTACATCTGTGTTGGTCTGAGCACCTTGACTAAACTGTACTGCAGTTACATTTGCACAGCATTTGATGTTTCTTTAACTTTGGTTTACGTAGCCCATCAGGAAGAGCCCTCAACAAAGTGTCATGTAGAAGTAGTAATAATTCATACAATTTACCAAGTCAGCAAATTCATATGATATTGTACAAGCGTACTCCTACAAAATTCTACCACTTTTACTCCTGCTGCTGCCATTGGCCATTGCCTCAACTCTCCTGCAGTGTCAAGTCAAGTCACTATTATTTGTATAGTGCTTTTAACAATGCAAATTGTGTCAAAGCAGCTTTACATCAGCTTTACAGTATTTATATGCAGATTGTGCCCGTGTTTGTATCATAAAGTTTATTTTAAGTCCATTGGAATCTTTATTAATCTTTACAAATTGGTGCGGTCTCTTCCCGTTCTAACAGTACATGATACCTGTCCACACCTCAGAGTCTGCCTTTCTTTCCGTGTTGATTTTTATTGAACATATCTGTCTAAGAAGCAAGAGTCTGGAAATGCTGTTTTAACTTGTTACGTGACAAATCAGATCTTCTGTTAATTTGGCCAAATCAGATCACTTAAAGCTGTTCACTGCAAGAACAAGAACTATAATGATAACTATTTTAGCATCCACACCAACAGACAATAATGTTCTGTTTACTGTTATACATGCTGCAATTATGTTGTTGTCTACCATTTGTTGTTGTCAATGTATTTATTATTCATCATGTGTTCAATTCTGTCTCTTCCTGTCTTGCAGGATTTTTCACAGATTACTCCATCAGCTTTCCACAATATCAGCCCTTCCAAAAGCTTTCACATCTCTCTCTCTCTCGTGTGGCAGATCTGCTCCCAGTCCTTTACTGCCAACTTCCAATATTAGCATGTATACTTGTATTAATTTCTCCTGTACAGTTAACACTCCCGTCTCTACTGTGAGCACTGCACTCCTGTCACTATCACTATATATATATATATATATATATATACACACACAGTGGGTACGGAAAGTATTCAGACCCCCTTAAATTTTTCACTCTTTGTTATATTGCAGCCATTTGCTAAAATCATTGAAGTTCATTTTTTTTCCTCATTAATGTACAGACAGCACCCCATATTGACAGAAAAACACAGAATTGTTGACATTTTTGCAGATTTATTAAAAAAGAAAAACTGAAATATCACATGGTCCTAAGTATTCAGACCCTTTGCTATGACACTCATATATTTAACTCAGGTGCTGTCCATTTCTTCTGATCATCCTTGAGATGGTTCTACACCTTCATTTGAGTCCAGCTGTGTTTGATTATACTGATTGGACTTGATTAGGAAAGCCACACACCTGTCTATATAAGACCTTACAGCTCACAGTGCTTGAATGGCCCAGCCAGAGCCCTGACTTAAACCTAATTGAGAATCTCTGGAGAGACCTAAAAATGGCTGTCCACCAACGTTTACCATCCAACCTGACAGAACTGGAGAGGATCTGCAAGGAGGAATGGCAGAGGATCCCCAAATCCAGGTGTGAAAAACTTGTTGCATCTTTCCCAAAAAGACTCATGGCTGTATTAGATCAAAAGGGTGCTTCTACTAAATACTGAGCAAAGGGTCTGAATACTTAGGACCATGTGATATTTCAGTTTTTCTTTTTTAATAAATCTGCAAAAATGTCAACAATTCTGTGTTTTTCTGTCAATATGGGGTGCTGTGTGTATATTAATGAGGAAAAAAAAAATGAACTTAAATGATTTTTGCAAATGGCTGCAATATAACAAAGAGTGAAAAATTTAAGGGGGTCTGAATACTTTCCGTACCCACTGTATGTATGTATGTATATATATATATATATATATATCCTTGCTCAAAATGGTTGACTTTTATCATTTTAAAATTATAATTAATATTAACCATTAATTTGTCTTGCATTTAGTCACAATAGTAGCAAACAATGATTACAGGAGATATATTTTTAAAGGTAATAATTGTAAAATATTGAAATATTGTTTTTAATTATTTTTGCCTTTTTTATTTTTGTTAAAGAGAAGAAAATATGCACTTGCATATTATTTGACATCTTGTAACATTTTCTGTAAACAAATTCTCTTTTTATTTTTGAATATAGACAATGTTTTTTAAAGGGGTTTTCTGTTGCATGTTTCTTAGTTACCTCCATGCAAATACATTTTTATAATCAACTGCTTTTTTGTTTTCATTTTTTTCTCCATAGTGGCACAAACTGGAGAGAGAACTATATGGGAAAAGTTTGAGATATCAATAAACGTTGTAAAATGACTACAAAATGTGTGATTCATGATTTTTTAAATTTTATTATTTTTTATTTTTTATTATTTGCTTAGTTCAACTGGCAGATCTAAGAATGGCAAGTTTGTAGGGTCCATTTCCAGGAAACAAGTGATTGATTGTTTTCCTTTAATACACTATAAATACACTGTAAATGTTGCAGAAGCAAAATTGAATAGTAGAAAAATATAGCATGTTTGAATAATTATTAAAGGGGTTTTTTGTAAGCAAATTAAACATTTTGACTTATTTGTTTTTCACACAGTGTATGCAAACTTTTGAGTTTAAATATTGTACATTAATATTAGTGTAAACAATGTGTACAATGGGAACTATTTCTTGTTTGAAAAAAAAATCACTGTAATCAACAAATCTGTTGCTACATCAGGTTAACCACACGATGCAATCTGTTGTTGTAATTTTATAATGAGTGGAGACAAATAAACATTTAACTGATTATCTGTCCATTCACCCCAAGATCCCGGAAGATTCTGTTACGAATTACCATATATGGACAAGTAAGTGTGACGCCTCTGCTCAACTGGGTTGCCATTGGCTTTGAAGTGCCCTTGGCAGTCGCAGAACTCGCTGTGATTGGACTATCTTTTAACCCAAATTAAAAAAAGCTTAATGTTGTAAAGTACGTTTTGCTGTTATTATTACGTCAGTAATACAGTATTGTTCAAAATAATAGCAGTACAATGTGACTAACCAGAATAATCAAGGTTTTTAGTATATTTTTTATTGCTACGTGGCAAACAAGTTACCAGTAGGTGCAGTAGATTCTCAGAAAACAAACAAGACCCAGCATTCATGATATGGACCCTCTTAAGGCTGTGCAATTAGTTGAATTAGTTGAAAGGGGTGTGTTCAAAAAAAATAGCAGTGTGGCATTCAATCACTGAGGTCATCAATTTTGTGAAGAAACAGGTGTGAATCAGGTGGCCCCTATTTAAGGATGAAGCCAGCACTTGCTAAACATGCATTTGAAAGCCTGAGGAAAATGGGTCGTTCAAGACATTGTTCAGAAGAACAGCGTACTTTGATTAAAAAGTTGATTGGAGAGGGGAAAACCTATAAAGAGGTGCAAAAACTTATAGGCTGTTCAGCTAAAATGATCTCCAATGCCTTAAAATGGAGAGCAAAACCAGAAAAATGTGGAAGAAAACGGAAGACAACCATCAAAATATATCGAAGAATAACCAGAATGGCAAAGGCTCAGCCGATGATCACCTCCAGGATGATCAAAGACAGTCTGGAGTTACCTGTAAGTACTGTGACAGTTAGAAGACGTCTGTGTGAAGCTAATCTATTTTCAAGAATCCCCCGCAAAGTCCCTCTGTTAAAAAAAAGGCATGTGCAGAAGAGGTTACAATTTGCCAAAGAACACATCAACTGGCCTAAAGAGAAATGGAGGAACATTTTGTGGACTGATGAGAGTAAAATTGTTCTTTTTGGGTCCAAGGGCCACAGGCAGTTTGTGAGACGACCCCAAACTCTGAATTCAAGCCACAGTACACAGTGAAGACAGTGAAGCATGGTGGTGCAAGCATCATGATATGGGCATGTTTCTCCTACTATGGTGTTGGGCCTATTTATCGCATACCAGGGATCATGGATCAGTTTGCATATGTTAAAATACTTGAAGAGGTCATGTTGCCCTATGCTGAAGAGGACATGCCCTTGAAATGGTTGTTTCAACAAGACAATGACCCCAAACACACTAGTAAACGAGCAAAGTCTTGGTTCCAAACCAACAAAATTAATGTTATGGAGTGGCCAGCCCAATCTCCAGACCTTAATCCAATCGAGAACTTGTGGGGTGATATCAAAAATGCTGTTTCTGAAGCAAAACCAAGAAATGTGAATGAATTGTGGAATGTTGTTAAAGAATCATGGAGTGGAATAACAGCTGAGAGGTGCCACAAGTTGGTTGACTCCATGCCACACAGATGTGAAGCAGTTTTAAAAAACTGTGGTTGTGCAATATAGTCCATGCAGCATCTTTCAGCATTCCCTTCTTGTAAATGTTCATGTTTTAATTAAAACAATCATAGTAATTATATGTATTGTTTACTAAATTAAATGGTGCATTTACCAAACACCATCCCTAATACAGAATATTTACTTCATAGTTTATTATCCAACACTATGTGCAATAATTTACTGGAGGACACAGCATAAAGACAGCTAAAGTAGCATATTAAGACATTATAGTCAAGGGAAATAAAAATGGGTTATGTTTAAACCATATTATTTTAATCAGATGAAGCCACCCAAATGCATGCATGGTGAAATGTCCTGAGCATCATAGAATCACATTCAGTTTCCTGCTCATCATCAGAGCTCTCCTGGTTTTCTTCCGCTTGCTTGCTTGTCCATGTCCCTATCATAATCTTCTTCTTCCATGTCATAAATAATTTTCAGTTGTTACCCAGCACCCTACAGTACAACTGACGAACAAAAGACGTGACCAATTCAAATCAAATCACTTTATTGTCACAATACCATGAACGCAAGTGTACATACAGGTGGTGAAAGTCTTCTGTGCAAACTGCAGCATGACAATATGGATGAATTGAATATATATATGCAACACAAATATATATATATATATATAAGAACTCAATACATATAGAGAACAATATATGGTAAATATTATTCTATACAGAGAGCATGAAATGAAAACAAAAACAGAACATTATTGTCTGTTGGTGTGGATGCTAAAATAGTTATCATTATAGTTCTCGTTCTTGCAGTGAATAGCTTTAAGTGATCTGATTTGGCCAAATTAACTGAAGATCTGATTTGTCACGTAACAATTTAAAACAGCATTTCCAGACTCTTGCTTCTTAGACAGATATGTTCAATAAAAATCAACACGGAAAGAAAGGCAGACTCTGAGGTGTGGACAGGTATCATGTACTGTTAGAACGGGAAGAGACCGCACCAATTTGTAAAGATTAATAAAGATTCCAATGGACTTAAAATAAACTTTATGATACAAACACGGGCACAATCTGCATATAAATAATGTAAAGCTGATGTAAAGCTGCTTTGACACAATTTGCATTGTTAAAAGCACTATACAAATAATAGTGACTTGACTTGACACTGCAGGAGAGTTGAGGCAATGGCCAATGGCAGCAGCAGGAGTAAAAGTGGTAGAATTTTGTTGGAGTACGCTTGTACAATATCATATGAATTTGCTGACTTGGTAAATTGTATGAATTATTACTACTTCTACATGACACTTTGTTGAGGGTTCTTCCTGATGGGCTACGTAAACCAAAGTTAAAGAAACATCAAATGCTGTGCAAATGTAACTGCAGTACAGTTTAGTCAAGGTGCTCAGACCAACACAGACGTACCATTGGAAGTATTTGTCTTTGCAGCTTTTGGTCTTCTCCGTAACACACAAGATGGCCAAATTCAAATCCCAGGACAGGCCTTCCTTTGGTCTTCCCTTTCAGCTGAAATGAAGAGAAATATATACATGTTGAGACAGTGTGTTAAAAATGACTAAAGTGACCAAAATATTTGAGAGGAAGGACTGTAAGTCAAGTCAAGTCACCTTTATTTATATAGCGCTTTTACAATACAGATTGTGTCAAAGCACTTAACAGTATCAAATTGGAGGATAGAGTGTCAGTAATGTATAATGATAAGATTAAACACTCAATTTTCAGTTAAAGGCATTTCATTATTGAATTCAGAGATGTCATTGTCTAGCTCAGTTTAGTTTAAATAGTATCTGTGCAATCAAATCGGCGATAATCGCTAGAAATTAAGTGTCCCCAACTGAGCAAGCCAGAGGCGACAGCGGCAAGGAACCAAAACTCCCTCTGTGACAGAATGGAGAAAAAAAAACCTTGGGAGAAACCAGGCTCAGTCGGGGGGCCAGTTCTCCTCTGACCAGACGAAACCCGCAGTTCAAAAGTTTATATTTCTATTTTAATTTTGTTGCAATTTCTAACAATAGTAGTATTATGTAGTTAGGTATTTTATTATATTTTAGTTATTTTGTTATTTTTGGTTGATATATCTGGGGATATATCTCTGGGGTCATCCGGCGCCCTGGTCTCCGCCGACGATCAGGGCTGCAGACATCACCTCCGGCGCCGACCCACCATCTGATCGGACACGGACCGAGAAACAGACTAGGAAAGAAACAGACAAACATTAGCGCAGATGCCATTCAACTTACGATGTAACGAGTACATCGTGTGTTATGGGGAGTGTTCCCGGTTCCGGTTCATCTAATTAATGCAGCCTAACAACTTTAACGGATTTGAATAATAGAAGCGTATTAGTGTGTTATGTGTAAGCCAGGCTAAAGAGATGGGTCTTTAATCTAGATTTAAACTGACAGAGTGTGTCTGCCTCCCGAACAGTGTTAGGTAGACTGTTCCAGAGTTTGGGTGCTAAATAGGAAAAGGATCTGCCGCCCGCAGTCGATTTTGATATTCTAGGTATTATCAAACGGCCAGAGTTTTGAGAACGCAGCGGACGTGGAGGACTATAATGCGATAAGAGCTCGCTCAAGTACTGAGGAGCTAAACCATTCAGGGCTTTATAAGTAATTAACAAGATTTTAAAATCTATCCGATGCTTGATAGGGAGCCAGTGCAGTGTTGACAGAACCGGCTAATATGGTCATATTTCCTGGTTCTAGTAAGGACTCTAGCTGCTGCATTTTGGACCAACTGTAGTTTGTTGATCAAGCGTGC
The DNA here is from genome assembly GCF_012432095.1 of Onychostoma macrolepis. Classification (NCBI taxonomy): domain Eukaryota; kingdom Metazoa; phylum Chordata; class Actinopteri; order Cypriniformes; family Cyprinidae; genus Onychostoma; species Onychostoma macrolepis. The sequence goes on from NC_081176.1 coordinate 3,178,439, forward strand.
AGAACAACCACCCAATAAAGCATTACAATAGTCTAACCTTGAGGTCATAAACGCATGAATTAACATTTCTGCATTTGACGTTGAGAGCATTGGTCGCAATTTAGATATGCTTTTGAGATGAAAAATGCAGTTTTACAGATGCTAGAAACATGGCTTTCAAATGACAGATTGCTATCGAACAGCACACCTAGGTTCCTGACTGATGAAGAAGAATTGACAGAGCAGCCGTCAAGTGTTAGATAATGTTCTAGGTTACATGTGGGGTTTTAGGTCCGATAATTAACACCTCTGTTTTTTCAGAATTTAGCAGTAAAAATTACTCGTCATCCAGTTTTTATATCGACTATGCATTCCGTTAGTTTCTCAATTTGGTGTGTTTCACCGGGCCGCGAAGAAATATAGAGCTGAGTATCATCAGCATAACAGTGAAAGCTAACACCATGTCTCCTGATAATATCTCCCAAGGGTAACATATAGAGTGTGAAAAGTAACGGCCCTAGTACTGAGCCTTGAGGTACTCCATACTGCACTTGTGATCGATATGATACCTCTTCATTCACTGCTACGAACTGATGGCGGTCAGATAAGTACGATTTGAACCATGCTAAGGCACTTCCACTAATGCCAACAAAGTTTTGTAGTCTATTCAAAAGAATGTTGTGGTCGATAGTGTCGAACGCAGCGCTAAGATCCAGTAGAACTAATAAAGAGATACAACCACAATCAGATGATAGAAGCAGGTCATTTGTAAAGAAAGATATTATTAAGGATGCGTTCATTAAAGCAAATCAGCTATAGCTAAATGTGTTCAACATTACCTGTGAAGGGTTGAATCTTTGAAGAACTTGTTCAGCCTTCTTGGCAGCTTCTTCAAGATCAGCAAAATAGGAACGGAAAAGCTGAGAGAGAGAGAGAGAGAGAGAGAGAGAGAGACACACACACACACACACACAACATTGAATTTTAAATTGTTCATGGAATTCTAAAATGTTGATTTGTTCTACTTTTTAAATGTATCTACATGCATGTTTTTGTTGCATATATATCTGTTCTAGATTCAATGTAAACACTACGCTTTGGCAATACATTGTAACAATTGTCATGCCAATAAAGCACATACTGAATTAAATTGAATTGAGAGAGAAAGAGAGAGAGAGAAAGAGAGAGAATTTTGAATTTTAACAAAACTTTAATACAAAAAAAATCACAATACAACAACCACATTTCACTTCACATTGCCTAAAAGCAAAAGCAAATCACATAAATGTAAAAACCACATCAGCTTCAAACAAACAACACAAAGCACCGTTACAGCACCAAATATTTTCAAAAGTGTCAAGATCATTCATAAACTTATAATAATTTAAATCAGTCAATATCCTTGCTTTCATCATATTTGAAAATATAACAATTACATCCTGTTCTAGGTTGTATTCAATTTTCTTCTTCCTGCTCATATAAACAGCCAACTTGGCCTGCCCAATTACAAAATTCAAACATTGACAAGAAAATCTTCTTTTCCTTGCATATTTAAAGCCAAAAATAAACACTTCCAAAGAAAAAGTTTCACTAAAACTTGTGAAAATGTTTCCTAATAGCAAAAACAAAGGTTCCAATCTAGCACAGTTCACAAAGGCATGAAAAATGGTTTCTCTCCCATTGCAAAAAGGGCATTTAGCACCAATCTCCGGGTTTAAAACTGAAATGAAAGAGTTAACTGCAATAGCACCATGAAGGATCCTCCATTGCAAGTCGATCTTCCCATCTAACATTTTCTTGTTAAAACTGATCACACAATACTTATACAGTGTTTTCCCAATACAAGATAAAAATTCAACATACACAGAATCAACAATCTCCAAAAAAATTCCAGCAAAACCTTCCACATTCACAGAAAAAACAAAAGAGGGAGAAAATCCGTTGGATTGGGTTTACTGAGGCCATCACGAAGGCTAGACAACAAAGACCATTCTGTTGGTTTGAGAGCAGCCCGCCACTTCAATAATAACTGTGCAACTAGACGAGTAGATCTAAAACCCAACCGTTGAGCAATAGCTTCATCATTTTTTAAATCAATTCCTGCTATCTCCAGTAACTGTCCCAAAGTGATGACTTTGTTATCAACAAGTGCCTTGTTAAGTCCTGGAAGAAGTCCATTTGCAGATAAATCCAGACGTGCTCCACGAACTAAAGGTTCCTCCAGAAGCCAATAAAGAGACTGTGGGTCTTCTGTTTGTCTGAAAACAAAAAGACTCCAAACTTTAAAAATGTTCCTATAAAACACTGGCAAACCAGAAGTGTTCAGTTTCCTGGGGTCCAACAAAAAAAGAGTTTTATCCAGCCCCAGATTCTCAAGCTTATGTAAAATCACATATGCAACAGCACACCATTTAAAATCAACAGAGCCAACTAATAGTCTTTGAATACGCTGCAAACGAAAGGCTGCTATTCTACTTTGCAGATGTATTAAGCCTTGCCCACCCTCCTCTTTAGGCAAAAACAGCACACTCTGTGGGACCCAATGGAGTTTATCCCAGAAAAAATCAATTAAAGTAGCCTGGATTTTAGCTAACAGATGAATATCTGCATAATGAGGATGCAACTAAATTATTAACTATTAAAATGCGGCCTCTGTAAGATATATTTTTGTATAAACATTTCCATTTTTCCAGACGACCCTTAATTTTCTCAATGACCCCTTCCCAATTTTTTTGCACTATTAAATCATCACCCAGAAACACACCTAAATATTTAATACCTGATGTTCCCCAAACTAAACCCTCTGGTAGTTCTGGCTTTCCTTCTAACCATTTACCCAATAATAAAGCTTCACTTTTCCTCCAATTTACACTTGCAGAAGATAACCCTCTAAAGACTGAAAGTAGCTTTGACAAAGTCCGTATATCACTTTGCCTACTAATCATAACTATCACATCATCAGCATAAGCTGTATATATGAGATTATCCTTACAATCTGGCAAACATATACCATGTAGTTTAGTCCTTATTTGATGTAAAAGAGGTTCAATCACCAAAGAATAAAGCATGCCAGATAATGAACACCCTTGCCTGACACCTCTATAGACTTTAAAAGGAGCACATAAACCACCATTGATTTTAAAAATGCTCTCAACGCCACTATAGAGAACTTTGATACAATCAATAAACTTTTGGCAAAAACCAAAAGATTCTAAAACTCTCCAAAGGTAACAATGCTCCACACGATCAAAAGCTTTCTCCTGATCCAGAGAAATTAAACCACAGTCCAAGTTAAACATCTTGGAGACCTCAAAAACATCACGAACCAAAGAAACATTATCAAATATCGATCTGCCGGGAACACAGTAGGTCTGGTCAGGATGGATGACACAACTCATCAACCCTGCTAACCGATTTGTCAATGCTTTGGAGAGCAGTTTGTAGTCACTACAGAGCAGAGATACGGGCTGCCAACACTTGATGTCAGTAAGGTCACCTTTCTTGGGCAAGAGGGTTAACACTGCTCTACGGCAGCTCAGAGGCAGCCGGCCTTCAGCCAAGCTTTCATTCAATACCTCCATCAGATCCTCTTTCAGTTCAGCCCAGAAAGTCTTATACCAATCAACTGGCAGACCATCAATTCCCGGAGCCTTTCCTGACTCCATTCCTTGAAGGGCCTTATACAGCTCTGCCTCACTCAAAGCATCTGAGATTTTAGCATTGGCTTCCTCCGGTACCTGAGGCAATTCGTCGAAAAAGTCGCTTTCACCCTCATATCCTGCTCCGATTTCATTCTTGTACAAATTCTCATAGAAAATAGCTGCTCTCCTGCGAATTCCTGCAGGGTCTGTCAATAATCTACCAGATTCAGAGCGCAAAGCATGAATGACTCTACTCTGGCCATTCTTCTTCTCCAAGTTAAAAAAAAACCTGGAAGGAGCATCCATCTGGCTCACACTCAGGAACCGTGATCTGACCAAAGCCCCCTGTGCTTTAAAACCCAGCAAATCAGCCAACTGTGTCTTCTTATTAGCCAAAGTGTCAAAATAACTTTGGACACCAGTTGACTCAGCCAATTCCTGAAGTTTTAGAATATCGGCCTCCAAGGTGTTCATAACTAAAGTAGCCTCTTTAGTGACGTTTTGAGTATACTGTATACAAAACTGTTTCATTTGAATTTTTCCAAAATCCCACCATTGTCGTAAGGAATTAAAAGATCCCTTTGTGGTTTTAAATTCACCCCAAAACACCTTGAAGGTATCTCCAAAATACATATCACTTAACAAGTTTACATTTAGCTGCCAGTACGCACTCTTTGGTTTAATTGAATTTAAAAACACACAACACTGTACCATACTGTGATCAGTAAAACCCAACGGGGTGATTAAACATCTACTTACAATATTGCATTGATGCTTATAAACATAAAACCGATCCAACCTAGCCAGAGAGATAACACTGTCACGAACATGAGTCCAGGTGTACTGTCTTTGTGTCCCATTAGACGGCCTCCAAATGTCACATAACTCATGTGTCTTAACAAGTTGACTTAAACGATTACGAGAGGGCAAATGGGGCTCACAGTGATTTCTATCCAAATTTGACACTGTACAGTTAAAATCACCACCCAAAAATAAGTATTCCTCCACACAACATTTTTCATGACAGAACAAACTACATTTAAAAACACCATCCTTTCCACAGCTGAAGTAGGGACATACACACAAATAAAGACAAAAGTACATTTTTCAAAAGTAGCTCTTACTTTTAAAAGTCTGCCTTTAACAACTTCTTCAACCTGATAAGAGTGTGGAATAAAACTTTTGGCGAAAAGAATGGCAACCCCTCCACTAAGTGAGGTGTTGTGACTCAAAACTGAGACTCCATCCCAATCAGCAGCATTTCTTAAATCACTGTGGGTTTCCTGCAACATGGCAATATCGATTTTTTTTTGTTTAACCACCTCAAACACTTCATCTCTTTTTTCCATTACCCTTAAACCATTTACATTAATTGTTGCAATATTCACCTCACACATGTTAGAAGAAAATAAAAAAAACAAACATAGCAAAACTGCACTCACACACCCTTTCATGGTCATAATATTAAGCTTTTTCACTGTCTTCATTTGTATCACCAGACAAGAGTGTTCTCACTATCTTTTTTAACCGATATATCTCTTTGTTTGTAAACAAACTTTCTGACATAAAAAGCCTAGTTTTGTCAACAAACTGTTTCGCGTCGGGAAAAAAACTCTGTTACACGTACCCCTCTTTTATTTTTAGTGGCCCTAAGAAAGAGTTTAATGTCATCAACTTCATAATTGCGGGTAGAAAAGTCACTCTGAGACAAACTAACGCTCGAATCAGAGGACTCACTACCGCTTTCCATTCCATCGTCACAATAGACATCTTCCACATCTGCTTTCTTTGCTTTATTAGTTTGAAAATCACCGGCTTTTTTCCTCTTTGTTGGAACTTTGAATTGGCTTTGTTCTGCCTCCATTTCAGTGCCATCCCAATGCGAATCGGACTGCAAAACATTAACCGCACCATCACTTCTTTGCATGTCTGTCTGCACAACAGATTTAGAAATCGGAGTATCCGCATTTGCTGAAGTATTTTTTTCAACCACGGTCTCGGGATTAGTTGCCACACACTCAGTCTTGGACAGACTCACGTCAACCCTCCCTTTTATTTTACCTGACTCTGTCCCAGACGGAGCAGCATTTGATGGTCCGACTTCAGCCGAATCACCAACTCTGCCCCCACTATCATCGGCCACTGACCTGTTTTCATTTGTTTTACTAGGAGATGTGCGAATTAAATGTCCCACCTCCCCGCAATTGAAACATTTCATTTTTTCCGTCGTGGCATAAATAATATAATCACAATCATCAACTTTAAGATGCAGTGACAAATCGAGTTCTTCATCTTCCTTTAAAATCATGAAAAGAAAGCGTCTAAACGAAACCACATGTTTCAAAAGAGGGGACTTACAGCCAACTGGTATCATCTTAATAGGTGACACCAGTTTACCATAACGTGACATAATTCTCACCAAAGTTTCATCACTTACAAAAGGCGGGACATTAGACAACAACACTTTCTTAGATGGCATAGAAAGCGGGAGTACAGGAGTAAAAAGGTTATCAACAACTATACCAGTCTCAACTACCTCATTTGCTTTCTCAACCGAACTAAGAAAAACAACTGTGGCACTGTTCATCCTGGAGACCGACATGATGTGTTCATGCCCCACGACCTCACCTACAGCCAGACAACAGTACTCCACACTCATCGCGGACGCCACTTTCACACCATGGCGCCGCGTGAGATTACTCAACCCCTGTGACCGTAGGGCCGTCATGCTGCCCGTACAGTGAGCAGCAGCACGCGGCCCGACAAGTCCAACAGGTATCAAACACTCAAAAGAGAAAAGCCCAAACAACCCAAAGCAAGGAAAAAAAAGAACTCACGCTCAGCACTCGCACCACTCTGTCCACTCACGCTCAACACCCACACCGGAAGTGAGAGAGAGGGGGGGGGGGAGACAGACAGACACACACACAACATTGAATTTTAAATTGTTCATGGAATTCTAAAATGTTGATTTGTTCTACTTTTTAAATGTATCTACATGCATGTTTTTGTTGCATATATATCTGTTCTAGATTCAATGTAAACACTACGCTTTGGCAATACATTGTAACAATTGTCATGCCAATAAAGCACATATTGAATTAAATTGAATTGAGAGAGAGAGAGAGAGAGAGAGAGAAAGAGAGAGAGAGAGAGATGGCTTCTTAAAAGAGCTGCTGGAGTATGTGATCTGGCGTTAACTGCAAGACAGAAAAAAAATATTGAATTACTTCACAAAAACATATTAAAGGTGTGGCAAGCACTGCTTTACAAATAGTATACAGTACAGTTACTGTGGTAAAAGCATGGTGTTGTGGTTATTGTGCTTTAACTACAAATACCACAGTAAAACTATGCTTTATCTACAAATACCACAGTAAAACTACGGTTACTGTGGTAAACTCATAATACGTGTTGTGGTTATTGTGCTTTAAATACCACAGTAAAACTACGGTTACTGTGGTAAACTCATAGTACGTGTTGTGGTTATTGTGCTTTAACTACAAATACCACAGTAAAACTACAGTTACTGTGGTAAACTCATAGTACGTGTTGTGGTTATTGTGCTTTAACTACAAATACCACAGTAAAACTATGGTTACTGTGGTAAACTTATAGTACGTGTTGTGGTTATTGTGCTTTAACTACAAATACCACAGTAAAACTACAGTTACGGTGATGAGAGGCATGGTATACAGTATGTTGTAGTTACTGTGTATTGACTACACATGACATGGTCGAGCAACAGTTACTATGGTAAAAATATGGTATATGTATGAACTTTTTACATGATCACAATTATCACACAATACTGGGTTGGTTGATTTGTTGTGCTGTCATCAGCCATGTCTAAAAGCTGAAGACCCATGTCACAACATGATTAGAAACGGTTTTATTTATTGATTTATTTAAAACTGCAACATGTCTATAATATACAGTAGAAGTCAGCTTAGGCTAATGTCAATGGCAGGCTACCAGCTGTGCTAGCTCCACTAACAACTCATTTGAACACATTACCTCATCTAATGTGATGCAGAAACACTGAAATAATTAAAATAATACCATTAAACCCGTGATCCCGTTACATAAAAAGAGTGTTTCCTTTACTTACCTGTTTGAAGGTGCACGCGCATCAGGTGAACCGGGCGAACCTAGCCGTGACCGAGCCTCGCTGGTGACGTCACTGCTGCTGAAGATGCTGCGTGGTATTTGGACGCATCTGCTCTCCGCTGAAGTTAATGGGAAAGATTGGCGTGTCATATGCACGCAAAATTGGACTTTGGCTTATGCATTACACGCAATTTGAAAGTGTAAACTCGTGTTATTTATACGCAGATTGATGAGACCGGGTTGAAAATGACGACTGAGGTTGTAGTCTTTAAAAACCGCAATACTTTCTTGGAATATTAGACATACCGCCTTCTGTCCAATATTGGTGGGGGGGTCTAATCCGTATGTTTCCCGTCCAAAGCCCCTAAGCAATTGGGAAATTTTGCAGTGGTTTGGAAACCTTTGGATACTTTTTTCCACTCATCTGCTGTTGTGGGGCACTGGAAAAGAGAATAATACATTTGTAAATAATACATGAATTAACCATTTTTAAACAATATTTTACAGGACTCTACTTCTTCACTTAAGGAGGTGGAAAGTGAAGACAGAGGTGATGATAAAGAGCAGGAGAAAGAAGAGGAAGAACAAGAGATGGAAGAAGAGCAGGAAGAGGTCCAGCCTAAAGAAAAAAAAAGGCAACGGAAAAGAAAATATTCATCTGATCCTGCTCAAGCCCAAGACCTTGCCATTCTTGGGGCAATAAATCAAACCCTGAAAGTCCTTACAGAGAAACACCAGAATCTGAAGCTACCCAAGAATGACGGCATACATGCATTTTATCAGTATATAGAGCATCAATTAAAATCAATAGAAGACCCACACCACCTACAATATATACAATTTCAAATACATCAGATATTATTGTCCCCTCGCCCTTCTTCAAGCCAATATGCAGCTACATATTTACATCCGCTATAGTCAATTAATTACTTAATTGCATATAAATCTTCTTCCTTTTTTTAATACTGGTACAGTTCTCACTCTGTGTTTGTTCTGTATGTTTGTTCATTTTAATAATTTTTTGTATTTTAAGTTTTTCCAGTTATCACAGTGATTTAAAGTGAGGATTTAAAATAGTAATTGACACAAATAAAGAATCACAATTTTAAAGTATTGTTTTTATTATTGTCTCATTTTATGTTTTTTTTTTTTTTTTGTTCCCAGCCATATATAAAAACTGAAAAAATTATCTTAATAGCAGAAAGGAATCTACCATTTGATAACAGCTTGAAAAGTCTTTATAAGCAGATCAAGATATATAGCAAACAACATTAATCTCTGATTAACATTAAACAGCATTAATCTCTGTGCATAGTGTACCTTGATAAAAATAAATTAACCATGTTTTAATTATAGTAAAACTTTTGTCTATGATTTATTATTGGCGTATTGATTAACATTTGTACAACTACAGTTTTACTACAAAAACCATGGTTAAACTATGGTTTTTGTAGCAAAATCATTTATTAATTTGTGGTTACCATGGTGGTACTACAATAAACTTTTTTTTTTTCATAAGGGTAGCACTAACCCTATTATTTGAACTGTATAGCGCTGACAGCACTGGCTTTGTTCAGCACCACCTGACCGGACAGTTCCCATTGACGATGCGCATACTTCATGTAAAGTGAGAATCACAGAACGGATACTCACATATTCTTTGCAATAAGGTAATTATAAATCAACACATTAATTAAACCAAAGTGGTGAGGATCAGAATGCATACCTTAAGATGCCTTTCTTTGAGAACCTGATAGATGGCTCTACATGTGTCGGGAATAAGTTCGCTTAAAGTTGAGCATCCAATGCGAAAAGCGTAATGCAGACTACGAAAGGATTCCCCTGTGAATAAAACAAAGAAAAAGCTTTTAGAACGGCAAGATTGAAAATTTCAACCCATATCGTGTATAATTATCAACACTGCTAATCATTTAAACGGATCGAAGTAAAAGCATATGTAGCGGTGTGTTCTCTGCGTTGTGTAGAAATTAAGTACAAACTACAGGAATTCTTGTCTTCATGTCCTAGTTTATTCTGGATAACACAAACGAATATACAGGTGCTGGTCATATAATTAGAATATCATCAAAAAGTTGATTTATTTCACTAATTCCATTCAAAAAGTGAAACTTGTATATTATATTCATTCATTACACACAGACTGATATATTTAAAATGTTTATTTCTTTTCATTTTGATGATTATAACTGACAACTAAGGAAAATCCCAAATTCAGTATCTCAGAAAATTAGAATATTACTTAAGACCAATACAAAGAAAGAATTTTTAGAAATCTTGGCCAAGTGAAAAGTATGAACATGAAAAGTATGAGCATATACAGCACTCAATACTTAGTTGGGGCTCCTTTTGCCTGAATTACTGCAGCAATGCGGCGTGGCATGGAGTCGATCAGTCTGTGGCACTGCTCAGGTGTTATGAGAGCCCAGGTTGCTCTGATAGTGGCCTTCAGCTCTTCTGCACTGTTGGGTCTGGCATATCGCATCTTCCTCTTATGGGGTTCAGGTCTGGTGAGTTTGCTGGCCAATCAAGCACAGTAACACCATGGTCATTAAACCAGCTTTTGGTACCTTTGGCAGTGTGGGCAGGTGCCAAGTCCTGCTGGAAAATGAAATCAGCATCTCCATAAAGCTTGTCAGCAGAAGGAAGGATGAAGTGCTCCAAAATTTCCTGATAGATGGCTGCGTTGACTGTGGACTTCAGAAAACACAGTGAACCAACACCAGCAGATGACATGGCAGCCCAAATCATCACTGACTGTGGAAACTTCACACTGGACTTCAAGCAACATGGATTATGTGCCTCTCCACTCTTCCTCCAGACTCTGGGACCTTGATTTCCAAATGAAATGCAAAATTTACTTTCATCTGAAAAGAGGACTTTGGACCACTGAGCAACAGTCCAGTTCTTTTTCTCCACAGCCCAGGTAAGACGCTTCTGACGTTGTCTCTGGTTCAGAAGTGGCTTGGTAGCCCTTTTCCTGAAGACTTCTGAGAGTGGTGACTCTTGATGCACTGACTCCAGCTTCAGTTCACTCCTTGTGAAGCTCTCATAAGTGTTTGAATCAGCTTTGCTTGACTGTATTCTCAAGCTTGCAGTCATCCCTGTTGCTTGTGCACCTTTTCCTACCCAAATTCTTCCTTCCAGTCAATTTTGCATTTAATATGCTTTGATACAGCACTCTGTAAACAGCCACACCTTTCAGTAATGACCTTCTGTGACTTACACTCTTTGTGGAGGGAGTCAATGTTTGTCTTCTGGATCATTGCCAAGTCAGCAGTCTTCTCCATTAATGTGGTTTCAAAGAACAAGAGATACCTGGAATTTATACTGTAGGGATGGTCATTAATTGAAACTCAAATGTAAATATTCTAATTTTCTGAGATACTGAATTTGGGATTTTCCTTAGTTGTCAGTTATAATCATCAAAATTAAAAGAAATAAACATTTGAAATATATCAGTCTGTGTGTAATGAATGAATATAATATACAAGTTTCACTTTTTGAATGGAATTAGTGAAAAAAATCAATTTCTTGATTATATTCTAATTATATGACCAGCACCTGTATATGAGGACTCGTGCAGCATAACCAGCGTGCGGCAGCAATGCACGACACGCTGTGATGTCTCATGCAGACTGGGGAATATATTTTCACAAAAACTCATTTTGAAAACATAACAATAAAGCATGTACCTGGATAACACAAACAAATACATATGAGGACTCGTGCAGCATAACAACCAGCGTGCGGCAGCAATGCACGACAATGAGAAAGAGAAAATTACAGATTAAATAAAAAAAATTAAAATAAAATCAACGAAACATCTGAGTGTGCATCACTGAGGGCTTTAAATCACAATCATACAAATATATCATGTGAATTCATCGATTACATGAAATACAGTCCTAATTGAATCACTGCAAAAACTTGTGCGACCTACCGCTGTGACGTCTCATGCAGACTGGGAAGCAGCAAAGTGGGCCAACCCCCCACATCAGCATGGCGGCAGGAAACTCCAAATATGGTCATGGCAAGTGGAATCACAAAATCATTTCCTAAATACACACCTGCTACACATAGGCCATACCTTTTGCCAAGAAGCGAAGAGTTATCATTAGGCGTTCACCAGGTGAAATGGCATCTTGGAAATTAGTATTTTGCCTTTGAATGATTGGTGTCACCATCTGAAGTAAATTCTTAAACTGATTAGGGACCATCCGAGCAAAATTTTGAAAGCTTTGTAAATCTTGCGACTGTAGTTCTCTGCATAGATTCAAATAGGCGCCCCCGTCTTCCCCGTTGCAGCAACCACGGCTTCACCCACAGCCTCTTTCGTTTTATTCGCCGTCTTTTCATGTGAAGGATGAACAATCTTCAAGAGTGCAAATAATAATTTAAGTTTCAAGTATCTTTCAGGCTCACGTGAGGTTTCCACAAGCAACAAAGTCTGCTTGAACAAAAACTTCACTAAATTTAAAGTTTAGAAAATAATATACATACAGACCATTACAGTTTGAAGTGAGGTGCATTCACAGTACTCTGTCTTACCGTTATTAATTTTAATTTCAATGAACTTTTTTATTATCATCTGTGTCTTTTTTTTAATTATGATTGACCCCTCTGTAGGTTGTTGCGTATGAAGTGTCCTCAGAGCAGAGTTAAACAAGATGGCCTTGTAGGAGATACAGGAACCCAGACAGCAACATAGTGTTGGCCCACATCTGGCCCGTGTGAAATCCATGTGGGCCAGATGTGGGCCGGATCTGGGCCGACACTGCTTGCTGTCTGGGAAATATTTGATATTTATTTGATATATTTTTTTGAATATTTGATAAACTTTTGAATGTTTGAGGTTTTACTTACTAGTTAGATGGTTCATGGCGCTTTGGAGATGTTCTTCGACAGGAGATCCGCTCCGCTCCAGCTCTGCAGCACAGCCATCAGCATGGAAGAATAGGAACAGTATGTCACATAGCCAACAAAATGTAGTATACAATGTCAGGATTATTAAAAATAAACAAACTACAGCAGAGGTGAAATTCAATAATAATAATAATAATAATATACAAAACATAAAAAATCTTAAGATACCAGAATTCATATTTTTAGGTTTTACAGATGCATGATGATATATATATATATATATATATATATATATATATATATATATATATATATATATATACTGTATATATATATATATTGTGAAAAATTCATATAAAGTTATTTAATAAGATTTCTCAGATCACCTGTTTCCTGCATCTCTGTCAGCAGCTCTCATTACAAATTTTCTTGTAACTTTCCCTGTTTTAGGTAATTTTTTTTCTGACGCTCCTGAAATCACAGTACAATTTATTAATATTTGTTTGCAATGAAAGTTCAAAACGTGTTTGAAATAGTTTCAGCCCATTAGTTCATGTAAGTGACGTCACCGATTGACCCCACAGTGCAGACTTTTAGGTTAACCTGTTAACCCGCGGGCGGGTCAGAAGGGCGTGTTCGGGCATGTCTGCGCTTTTAATTACCATTGTTTTAGAACAATACCCAATCAACTATTATAAACTATATATAATTTGAAAGCTAAAACACTCAAGATTGATGTTCTGAGCTTGTTTTTGAAATCAATGCACCAGGGTTAACATAAATGCTGAAGGACCGGCCATTTAAACTTGTACAAAGTGAACGGCAGTACTTACGTTTCATCGCCTATAGCTCTGGTCAGCTCGGACTATTTCGAAGAAATATCGATTCTAATTTATGTTAGTGATGAGTCGTTCTTGAACGATTCGTTCTTTTTGAACGAATCTTTAATGTGACTCGGGAAGAACGAGTCATCTCGGAGAATGATTCCTTCAGTCGCGCATGCGCAACATCCTATAGGTTCTGCACTGAATTAGTTCACCTGTTTCGAGTCTTCGGATTTGAGTCCTTCGTTCATCACGTGACGGTTGCAGTGTTATCGTGTAGACAGCAAAACCAGAGTTTTTGGCTTGTGACTTCGGAGCCTGCGCTGTTATCTCCGCCTACTGGAAACTTTTTCAGGCTTCTGATTGGCCAACATGGCCTAAAACACATCAAAGCTAGGCATTTACATAAATAGTACATAAAAGTCAAATAAAATGTCCTGAAACTTCATCATGTATTGTTTAGTAGGCCTACATCAAACTGTAAATTGAATGAGAATATGAAAGCAGTGAATGCAAAACATTGTTTGAAGTCAGTTGTATATAAATAAAACAACAGGATATACTATTCTATAATATAACATATAATATCATATAATATCATATGAGGCATGAATATAATTTCACATGTAAACACAATTAAACACACAATATGAGCTTTATGTTATGCATTTTAAAAATATATTTTCAAAATGTATTTCAATATATTTAACAGTGTTTCACATATATGTGAATATATGATCTTTCTGTATGGGAAAACATTGGGATTTTAGTCAAAAATATTTGAAATGGATTTTAAATATGGGTCAAGATCGGCAATACTTATGTGACCATAACAACAGAGGAGGAGGTTACCATAAGAACAGAATATACAATACTATAATATACTAACTATATAATATCATATATTATATAATATCATATGAGGCATGAATATAATTTTGCATACAAGTAAACACATAATAACACACAACATGAGCTTTATGTTATGCATTTTAAAATATATTTTCAAAATATATTTAACAGTGTTTCACATATGTGAATATATTACCTTTCTGTATGGGAAAACAAAAATATTTGAAATGAATTTTAAATGTGGGTCAAGATCGGCAATACTTACGTGGCCCACATATCTATATTTGACATCTGGGCCAAATACTACATTTGACATCTGGCCCTTGTCTTGTGTGCCGTCTTAAACCCGGTACCATCTCTGCCAAACCCGGGCCATGTTTGGCCCACATGCTGTATGCCAGTGCCGGATGAATGCCAGCTGTGCCAGATGCATGCCAAATCTGGGCCAAATTTGTTTGCTGACTGGGTATGGCTCATTTAGTATGATATAGTGAGCTTATTTAAAATAAAAAAAGAACACCCCAGTTTTATTCAGAGACCCACACTGAGACTGTAATTTGGTGCAGATAGCAAATGCTGATATTTATACGACCAAAAAGTAAGAAACTTGTGTAGCTTGTAATGTAAATGCATGACACCATGGCAAATTAGCGTAAAAAGGAATTGTATATAAATAATTACAATTAATTATGATTAATTACAATTATTTATTTTGGCTGACAGTAATAACTGTAGCAGAATTAAATTGCCATCAACTGATCTGTCTGTCCAGCGAACATTCAGTGTAAATTCATATCAACTCTAAGAAAGGATATTTTCTTGGCCACAGAAAATACTTTCCTAAGTATTCATACATTAGAGCATGTAGTAAGGATCAAAATTGTAAAGAGACATTAATTTGCAAGGCAGAACCAGAAACTCATGTAATTTGTGCACACAACTTTTATTAACTAAACGCTAACACACATAACTAGTCTAAACAAACATACATACACTCATGCGTATATACAAAAGGGGAGCTAAAGTGGATGAATGAAGCCATTCGAGAAGAAAGAATGCAGTTATGGAAAGAGTCATTTAACCACCTGAGTAAAACCATCAGTGCCATTTATAA
This sequence comes from Onychostoma macrolepis, assembly GCF_012432095.1. Taxonomy (NCBI): domain Eukaryota; kingdom Metazoa; phylum Chordata; class Actinopteri; order Cypriniformes; family Cyprinidae; genus Onychostoma; species Onychostoma macrolepis. Next base: position 3,193,843 of record NC_081176.1, read on the forward strand.
CGGGGTCTATAACTTATACTAAGCCTCTGTTTAGTTTAGTTAGATGTACCATACTTGCATTTCCTTGGCTGTTGACGAGTGTCCGGATGCAGTCTCGGATGAAAAGTCTCGATGGTTTCAAGGTTTTGGCTCTCGATCACATTCTTCCGGGTTGAAGAGTGATGAATTCCAACAGATGTTATTCTGGCTGGAACTCCCGGTGATTGGGAGTTCCTTCCCAGGTAGAAAGTGAAAAAGAGCTAAGAAAGAGATCGTCTGAGGTCCGAGGACCTTTGGTTGAATGGAAAGTCAAGGCCGCAAGGCCTGGCACAAGAACTTAAGGGTCCAGAATAGTTCTAGCTCACATCCTTCTAGGATATAACACTGGTACCGGCTCAGGCTCTCCACATGGGCAGCAATCCAGAGATTTAGCAGAAGAGCTTTTGCAGAAGAGACTTGCAGAAGAGAGAAGGCGGAACTGTGTGTGAGCCCTTTAAGGTCAGTGAAGAGTCACGCCTCTCAGGATGGGCATGACCAATGAGAAAGGCTGAATTTCCAAGCGGGAGTTTGGAAATACTGGTGGGTTTTATGACCCTTTGTCTGAGAGCATGGTCATTTGCAAAGGTGTTGGATTGGAAGTTAATATTCACTCTCATTAGATCATCCGAAGACGAATTGATAGAGACCAGACATGGTATAAGTGATATTAACAAGCGATTTATCATAAGCATGCATAAAACAGTATACACTGTTAGACATTCTGTAATTTCCACAGTTATTTACTGTATATCACCCAGTGTAATACTGCAAATTCCCTTTACAGTAAATAACTGTAATACCCTTTGCATCATGGGAATTTTCTGTGACATCAGACCCCACATACAGAGGCTTACTGTATTTTTTAAAATTGCTGTATACTACTGTATTTGCTGTAACAGTCTCTTTGGCGCCATTATACTGAGGTTGTTTTATTTTCCTCATTTCTTACATTTGGATTGACACAATTTGCCCTACAACGTGTCTACAACGCCGCAACAGCTTGGGACTGACTACACTGGACGTGTTACATCGCTTGTAATGATTGGAAAATCCGTTAGTACTTCATGTCAGAAACAGGGCGAGCACTTGGAGTACATCTATACGTCTGAAATATACCAGGGCATTAGTTTACTGTCCGCATCCACTGTAGGTAGTATATATAATGGGTTCTATATTGTTGTCTGTTGTCGAGTCGCGCCGCATCGTGCCGCACCACGTCCGAGGAAGACACGGAAGCAGCGGGGCAGCGCCGCGGGTTTTTCCCGGAGAACATCTACGCTGTGTGTCGATGCACCTTACGAGAGAATAAGACCAGCAAGCAAGGTAAAAATATATGTAAGCGCTTTGGGTGTATTGCAATACACAATAAAGTGCTATATAAATGCCTCATTCATTCATTCATTCCATAAAGACATGAGCAGACCAGCCACCCTGAGACTGATAATTCATGGTAAGAGAACAGCTATGGTTTTGACCGATTTGTGTATTCTATATGAGGTTTGCCTTTTAAAAGTGTGCTATTTCTACTTCTTGTTTTTTCAGAAAAGACATTTCTATCAAAGTGGATGGTGAGCAAAGATGGTGGCCACGTTTTGGAGTGGCACATGGGTTTTGCAGATGGCTATGTATTCTTTGGCTGCTTGTCTTTTTTTCCCCATTATGATTCTTTATGAGGATGAATCCAGAGGACACAACATAATGCACTGCAAAACGTCCTAAGACAGGAGAAATGGTGAAGATGCACTGTTCCAGCATTGGAAGTCTGTATTTTTAAGTGTTCTACATGCAGTGTTAAAAAATAAAAAAAATGATATTTTGTAATTATTGTGTCTGTTTTAATTGAATGCCAGTAGTACCTATGTAGAGTAAAAATAAAATGAATTATATGTAAAAATTTATAAAATCTAATGAAATCTATATTAAAATGAATGAATTACAGTAGTATACTGATAAATCAAATACAGTTTGCTAGTGTCAATCTTAATTACAGTAACTTACTGGCAACAGTGTTGCCAGTAAGTTACTGTAAAAACCCTTTGAAATGTCTAACAGTGTACAATACACAAAAACATATACAAGAACAGTAATAATATACACAATGACCTGAATGATATATGTGTTCATTCAAAGAAAGTTTTTCCAATGACTTAATTAGAGAAGAGTCAATTTTTATGGTATAATGTCTTTCCTGTAGGAAAAAGGTAGTAAGAGTTGCTGCTTGCATTCCTTTCAGCAATAAAACTAGTGTTATCTGATGGGTTGCCATGGAACCTGGGGCCTGAAGTCACTGATTTGTTAAATCAAATGTAAAATTGTGTGTCTGATTGGTCCAAATGCTACACCTTTAAAACAGTATAGCGGATACTTGCATAAAATAATGAAAATATCAGTTTTCATTCTATATATCCCAATAATGTCTTTGTAAGATGATATTTAGATGCTTAATTTTCTGTATTTTCAAAACAGAGAGATGAACAAATAATTGTTCCTCAAAAGCTTGATTATCATATTTGATACATTTGAACACAATTTGTATGAAAAAATTATGTCTGGATAATTAAGTTAACATAAGTGTTTATATTATATTACTAACAATATAAAAGTTATGTTTAGTTTATAAAAATCAGTAACAATTTGATCGCAAAAAGACATGTCAAGCATGAGCTTACACTGTAACCGATTTTTGTAATTTGAACAGAATTTTACTGTATTGTGTACAGTAAGATACTGTAAAATGTATATACATTATTTTACTGTAAACTGCAAAGGATTATGGGAAAATATATGGTCACTTCAGTAAACTACTGTACATTTACAGTAGTGAACTTGCCCAAGAAAAACTGACTAATGGCAAGGGAGATTTATTTTGAATTCCCATTTATTCAGGGGTTTTGTATTTAAAAACATACTTCTAGAGAGACTGGAAAACTGGGTCGGGCTTTCCGGGATGGTACTCAAATGGTTCAGGTCATACTTAGAAGGGAGAGGTTATTATGTGAGTATAGGAGAGCTTAAGTCTAAGTGGACATCCATGACATGTGGAGTCCCACAAGGCTCAATTCTTGCACCACTCTTGTTTTGCCTGTATATGCTCCCACTAAGTCAAATAATGAGAAATAACCAAATTGCCTATCACAATACCCAGATTTACCTAGCCTTATCTCCAAATGACTACAGTCCCATTGACTCCCTCTGCCAATGTGTTGATGAAATTAACAGTTGGATGTGCCAAAACCCTCTTCAATTAAACAAGGAGAAAACTGAAGTCATTGCATTTGGAAACAAAGATGAAGTTCTCAAGGTGAATGCATACCTTGACTCTAGGGGTCAAACAACTAAAAATCTAGTCAAGAATCTTGGTGTGATTCTGGAGACAGACCTTAGTTTCAGTAGTCATGTCAAAGCAGTAAATAAATTAGCATACTATCATCTTAAAAAGATTGCAAGAATTACATGTTTTGTTTCCAATCAAGACTTAGAGAAACTTGTTCATGCCTTTATCACCAGCAGGGTGGATTATTGTAATGGTCTCCTTCCAAAGAAGACCATTAGACAGCTGCAGCTCATCCAGAACGCTGCTGCCAGGTTTCTGACTAGAACCAGAAAATCTGAGCATATCACACCAGTCTTCAGGTCCTTACACTGGCTTCCAGTTACATTTAGGATTGATTTTAAAGCGCTTTTACTCGTTTATAAATCACTCAATGGTCAAGGACCTAAACACATTGGAGATATGCTCACTGAATATAAACCTAACAGACCACTCAGATCATTAGGATCGAGTCAGTTAGAAATACCAAGGGTTCACACAAAACAAGGGGAGTCTGCTTTTAGCTATTATGCTGCCCGCAGTTGGAACCAGCTTCCAGAAGAGATCAGATGTGCTAAAACATTAGCCACATTTAAATCCAGACTCAAAACTCATCTGTTTAGCTGTGCATTTGTTGAATGAGCACTGTGCTACGTCCGAACTGATTGCACTATGTATAATCATTTTCTATTCTTAACTGTTTTAAATTATTTTTAAATCAATTTTTTATATCATTTTGTTTTTATTGTTGTGATTGTTATTATTTATTTTTTTTATTTCATTATTTTTATTAATAACTATTTCACTTCCTTTTATGTAAAGCACTTTGAATTACCACTGTGTGTGAAATGTGCTATACAAATAAACGTGCCTTGCCTTGCCTTACATGGTCTAACAACACTCTTCTGTGTTTTTGTTTTTAACCTAATTCACAGTTTACTAATGGTCATGTGTAATTATTAATTACATGCTGTTACAGTCATTAAGACAGAATTTCAATTTTGTTGAGCACACCCCAAACATAGTCCAATCTCAGCAAAGTTTGGTTTGTTTGTGGATGGATGGATGGATAGATAGTAGGGGTGTAACGATATTCAAACCGAACCGAAAAACCGCGATACCACAGCCACGGTTCGAACCGCGATACTCGCATGTCGAACCGAACGCGCCCCGCCCTCTGCTGCCCCGGCCCAACTTTCACTTCATTTTGTCACAAAACTATTTTTTTCTTCCTTGACATTTGATCAAATAGTAATTGAGTACACTTTTAACAACTAATAAGAGCTGTAGTTTTAATAAATATTATTTTAATATTATTTACTAAATAAAGTGCATGTCACCACGTGATTTGGGTGATCGATCACGCACGGGAGTTTACATACGCTACGCACTTCAGGATGGCAACTCCGCGGCATATTGAGATTGAAGACCCACCGGTCACATTTACGTCTCCTGTGTGGGCAAATTTTGGTTTTCCAGTGGACTACAACAATGGAAATCGTGTCATAGACAAAACGCGCGTCGTCTGTCGTAAGTGTTTCACAAAAGTTGCTCATACGACGGGAAACACTTCTAACATGCAAGCGCATCTCCGGAGACATCATCCCGACATTGATATCAGCAGCACACGTAAGAGACCTCAAAAACAGGAAACTCTTCCTACTGCCTTTAGAATTAAGCTACAGGCCGACTCAGACCGTGCTCAAGCAATTACCAAGGCGATTGGTGTTTTCATGGCGCTGGATATGCGCCCATTTTCAGTTGTTGAGAACGAGGGATTCACGCATTTGCTACGTGTGTTAGAGCCCAGATATCAACTACCGAGCCGACCGCATTTTAGTCAGAATGTTTTGCCTCAACTTTACAACAAAGTGAGAGCCAAACTGGTGGAGGACCTGAGCAATGCAAAACTCATTGCTTTAACTACAGATGGGTGGACCGCCCGTGCAACTCAGTCCTTCATCACGATCACGGCGCACTATATTACCGACAACTGGGTAATTGCAAATCCCGTTCTCCAGACACGCGCGGTCTATGAAAGCCATACAAGTGATCATCTGTCGGAAATACTACAGGGAGCTGTAGCTGAGTGGAAAATTGACAGAGAAAACGCGACTGTTCCCGTCACAACAGACAACGCCAAAAATATAGTGAATGCAGTTAAAGCAGCCGGATTTTCACCAAACATTTGATGTTTTGCACGCACTGTTAACCTGGCTTCACAACGGGGGATGGGCGTTAACCAGATGTCACGGCTTTTAGGCAGAGTGAGAAAAGTTGTCACTTTTTTCCATCGAAGCACTACTGCTGCAGCAGTGCTCAAGGACAAACAAGAGATGCTCCAACTGCCTACACACAAGCTGATCCAGGATGTCCCCACCAGGTGGAACTCAAGCTATGACATGCTTGAGCGCTACCTTGAACAGCAGGCTACTGTTTTCTCAGCACTTACAGACAAGAATGTTAAGAGGAACATTAAGGACATTGTTACTCTGTCTGATGAAGATGTAAAAGTAGCTGAGAACATTGTTCAGGTTCTCAAACCACTGAAAACGGTAACAGCTCTGTTGAGCACTGAACAGCTGCCAACCGTTTCAATGATAATGCCACTGAAACACACCATCCTGGAATCTATGAACGTGAGTTGCACAGATACAGCAGTTGTGAAAGATGTCAAATCTGCCATTGTGTCCGACTTCACCAACAGATACCCAGACTCTGACTCAACACTTGTGCAGTTTCTTCATATGAGTACTGCACTTGACCCACGTTTTAAATCTCTGCCGTTTCTTGAAGAGACCACACGCAGCATCGTCTTCAACAGCCTGATAGAGAAGATTCTGGAATGCCATCCCTCACAGGTATTTTTGTTTAATTGTTTTAATTCCAAAATGAGTTAATTTAATAATTTGATTAAGTTAAATTAATTAATACATTTTAAAAAATACATTTTATAAATGTCATTGTTTTGTAAATACCACAGACCTGCAACATATCTTACTAGTAGTGAATATGTCCTGTGAAAAGCACTTTACATATATAATTTTTGAAACTCTAAAATCTAAACAGAAACTTAGATCATCAGAAATGATGAGCATCACTATGTTTTTGGTAGTTTTATTTGTCAGATATGAATTGCAATTAGCAATAGTAACTTACTCAAAATAGTAACTTGCAATTAGCAATAGTCCTTGTTAGGCCCAAGCCTCAGAGCAGCAGTCAGAAGTGGCATCCAGCAGTGATTGTGATCCTCCAGCCAAAAGAGCACCAATCGCGGAACTGTTTGGAAAGTTATTTCCAGTGGAGACGAGCACACCTGCATCCAAGTCTCTGTCTCAAATGGTGAAAGAGGAGGTGCAGCGTTACAAGGAAGTGCCGACTCTTCAAGTGGAGTCAAATCCACTTGCATGGTGGAAGGACAAAGAGAGCCAGTTTCCCCATTTAGCCAGGTTGGCTAAATGCTTCCTTGGGAGTCCCTGCAACATCAGTCCCCAGTGAGCGGGTGTTCTCTACAGCAGAGGACATTGTTACAGCACGGAGAGCAAGCCTCTCACCTGAGAATGTGGACATGATGGTATTTTTGAAGAAAAACTTAAATAAAATGTATAATACATCAAAAATGTTAAATTATATTAGACCAGTTTATTTCTGACTAGTGGAGGCATTTATTTAATTATAGTTGACTCAGGTGTGCAGTTTATTTCTGACTAGTCAGCGGAGGCATTTATTTAATTTTAGTTAACTCAGGTGTGCTAACTGCTCTAAAGAAAACGTGAAGCCAATGTATAAAGTTAAGTTAATAAAGATAAAGTTAATAAGTTAAATTATTGTTGTTGTTGTTTTTATTAAGTTAAAGTGAATCTAGTGTTATTATTGCTGGTGCCCTGCCATGAACCCTGCCCCCACAGCAAACAGAACCGAACCGAACCGTGGCTCCAAAACCGTGATATGAACCGAACCGTGGCATTGGTGTATCGTTACACCCCTAATAGATAAGATAGATAGATAGATAGATCTGGATGTGCCTAGTAGTTAATATCATAATGGTACAGCATTTCTATCTAAAATTAGGTAAAGTAACTGTTGCACTTGCAAAAATATTACATTTTTACCACAACAACAATAGCAATATACAGTGAGAGAATTACAAGATTTACCATTACTTTTAAAAATGATTGCAACCACATTTAAAAAATATTTTGACATGAAAATTCAATCAGTTTAATATTAATTGCATTTGCAGTCTGCATTTACACTGACCAAAATTATAAATGCAACACTTTTGTTTTTGCCCCCATTTTTCATGAACTGAACTCAAAGATCTAAGACTTTTTCTATGTACACAAAAGCTTTATTTCTCTCAAATACACTTTGAGAAAATGCCATCAATAAAATACACCTGTGTTCGTTGTCCATAACATACGCCTGCCCATACCATAACGCCATCGCCACCATGGGCCACTCGATCCACAATATTGACATCAGCAAACCGCTCACCCACACAACACGCTGTCTGCCATCTGCCCTGTACAGTCAAAACCGGGATTCATCCGTGAAGAGAACACCTCTCCAAAGTGCCAGACACCATCGAATGTGAGCATTTGCCCACTCAAGTCAGTTACGACGACGAACTGCAGTCAGGTCGAGACCCCGATGAGGATGACGAGCATGCAGATGAGCTTCCCTGAGACGGTTTCTGACAGTTTCTGCAGAAATTCTTTGGTTATGCAAACCGATTGTTGCAGCAGCTGTCTGGGTGGCTGGTCTCAGACCATCTTGGAGGTAAGATTCTGGATGTGGAGGTCCTGGGCTGGTGTGGTTACACGTGGTCTGCGGTTGTGAGGCCGGTTGGATGTACTGCCAAATTCTCTGAAACGCCTCTGGAGACGGCTTATGGTAGAGAAATGAACAATCAATTCACGGGCAACAGCTCTGGTGGACATTCCTGCAGTCAGCATGCCAATTGCACGCTCCCTCAAAACTTGTGACATCTGTGGCATTGTGCTGTGTGATAAAACTGCACATTTTAAAATGGCCTTTTATTGTGGCCAGCCTAAGGCACACCTGTGCAATAATCATGCTGTCTAATCAGCATCTTGATATGCCACACCTGTCAGGTGGATGGATTATCTTGGCAAAGGAGAAGTGCTCACTAACACAGATTTAGTCAGATTTGTGAACAATATTTGAGAGAAATAGACCTTTTGTTTCAGCAAGAAAAACAAAACTTTTATTCAAATTCTGATTATATTTAGTCTAGAAACCTTTTTTTTACATCATGTTACAGTGAGAAGATTTGCGAGCTTGCAGAAAAAAATCTGGCGTTTAACCATGAGTGAAGTTTGACTTATTTGAACAGAATGGCCAATCAGAGGTGTTCAAGAATCAATAGATATGTCTGTGATTGGCTACATTGCTCAACGATAGAAAAACATGTTTTAAATAGAAAGTTGATGTTCTCCAGTGTGCAAACACAAATGGAGCATTTACCCAATCTGTTTGCCAATATCCTTTTATTACATTTTCAACTTAGGGTGCTTTTCACTGCATGGAAAATGTGGCGTGAAAGCGTGAGAAATGTGTTAATTAAAGGCAGCATATGGGCAGGAATGGAAAAAATACTCTTCAACCACACGCTACTGACACACACACATCTTTCACACCTCAGACACACGCTCACAGACTGAAATCAACCACAAACGTCCAGCAGTATGCTAATGCAGATGCTGTTTATACACTCATCAAATCAACCCACATTTCTGTACAGAGGAAAATAAATAATAAAATAGACAACACCTTTTGATGAGGCATCTGTGTTCGTATTTACACGTATGGTATGGTCATTTCATGCCAACTTTTAAGTCAAACATTGAAAACGTTCCAATACGGGCCATATAATATAGATCATTCTTAGGAGGCCATTTCATTATTCCATCTGTAAGCACGTCAAACCCCATCAGAGTGATCCTGCTGTCCTATGATTTCCTCTCGGCTGAACCTGGTATTTAGAAAAGGTTAAATGTGGGTCATCTCATGGTGATGGTTCCATACTCTACGTGATCCTCCTGTTTAACTTTCTGTAAAAATGCATAACAAAACAAAATAAAAAATAAATAATAATAATTAAATTCATAATTCATCATTTAAAATTCAAAATTCAAAAAGTTCATTCTGAACATCACTGAAATTCAATGTGATTAGCATTTTCACTCTCTTTATTCCCTCTTTACTGCCAAATTAACATGAAGCAGCTTTGGTGTTTGGTGAACAACACAAAATTTATTCTGAATCTGCCTTATAGGTTTTATTTAAAATTCTAAATTTAAAATCAAGTGACCTTGCATGGATTTAGAGTATTGTACAAGGAAAAGCAGTGATGTCAAGAACTGACGTAAATAAATACAGCATCAGTAGCTCATGTTGGGCACTGGAAATATAAATAAATGCCCTATAAACATACCCTTGAGTATTATGGGATATTAGTCATTGTTTCAATTATCTTAGGGCCTTTTTAATTATCTGATATTATGCTGTTGTGTGTGTGATGCATGTGATAAAGTCATTATACAGACAAAACACAAGCGCACAGATCTACATCTGATGTGCTGAAATGATACAGAGAAATATAAATTATCTTACCAATTTATATGCGTTTCTTTTGTAGAACGTTGGCTCGGCATAAGTGATCTCTTTTTCAGGAGTCTCAACTGTTTGAACAATAAAAGATATGTTAAAACAACAAAATTCAGTCTTTACTCAGTCTGTTTCTTTACAACATGTTTTACTATTAAGACTAAACAAAATTAAAGTATTAATGCACACGATATGAATAAATGTTAAAATCTGTAAACAGCATTAGCAAATTTAATTTGATGCTATAAGTTCTCTCTCTCACACACACACACACACACACACACACACGCACACACACTCGTTTATCATTAAATTTAGAGGGACAATCTTTATACATAATTTATAAATCAAACCCAGACAGAATGTGTGAGTAATTTGGATTCTTTGTATGGTAAAATTTAAACAGCATTGCAATCAACATGTTCAACAAGTCCATAGAGATTTTAATACAGACATGCAATCTGATTTGGTGTTTGACAGTTTCTGTCGATTATACTCATAACTACACATTATTATCAGGGCCGGATTATCCAATGGGCCCAAGCGAGGGGAAGAAAACATTTTTAGGAGTGTCTTTACGTTAAGTGCAAATAGCGCGCTTATTGGCAAACGCTATTTACAGTAACTCCTGCCACCAGTGACTGGTTGACGCATTTGTAATTGTTTCAGTGGTATAGGCAGTAGAGCGTCAAGCTGACAAAATCTTTTGATGCGATCGACGCAGGTTCGGATCCGCATTTTGCTGAGCTGTGTACAATTACTTTCACTCTATAGGCCTCTTGAAACATGAGCAGAACGAACTTTTGTGTAAATCATTCATAAAGCCGTTCTGACGTAGACTAAACTTTGGAATTCATGAAAATGTTCTATTTTCAACATGTTAGTTGGTACTAAAGAAATGTACACCTGCTCCTTGTGTAAATATGGGCGTAAAACATTCTGTGCTCTTTTTGGCAAACTGATGGCACTGTGTTTTGATGCACTGACATATTTTATAAGTTTCTAAGTTATTAATATTATAAATTATTTTTATTAATACCCTTACAGAAAAACCACATAAATTTAACATGTTTTCCACATGTGATCACATGTTTTCCACATGTGATCACATGTTTTCCACATGTGGTCACATGTGTCCATATATTTTCCACATGTTATCACATGTCCATACATTTTTTTTCACATGTGATCACATGTGTCCATATATTTTCCACATGTTATCACGTGTCCATACATTTTTTTTCACATGTGATCACGTGTCCATATATTTTCCACATGTGACCACTTGTGTACATATATTTTTCACATGTGATCACATGAAGACAACATGTCACCACATGTTGCAACATAAGAGCACATGTGACACATGTGGATCACATGTGGAAAATGTTTCCTTGTGTTATAATAGGTTATCACATGTGGAAAATGTTTCCATGTGTTAAAATAGGTTTTCACATGTGGATCATATGTTAGCTACATGTAACAAATACTGTGCATTTTCAGCTTCACACTGTATGTTGACTTTTAATTTGTTCCTATTCCCTGCTTCCCATTGTAGTCCCTTGTAGCTTTCTTTATTTGTTGTAATGTAGGCTACTGTAGTTGCAAAGTTACTTTGGCTATATAAGCTAGTTAGTAAAATAAAAGTTAAATAAAATAAAGTTCATACTACTGATATATGATTTATCAATTATACGTTACATACCACTTATGATTAATATGTGCTCATTTGATACACCTTGTTATTAGCTTGTACCTGTAATTGTTGATCATCAGGTAGCATAATAACTAATACATACACACACACACACCCACCCACACACACACACACACACACACACACACACGATATATTTATATATATTATAATATGTATTATATATGCTTCACCTAATTTTTTTTATTGAGGAACAACATTACAAAACAATTTTAATAAAATTAATATTATTAACATTACAATAATATCATTAATAAATTCTTCTTCTTCTTCTTAATATTATTAATAATAATAATAAATCACAAGACGCAAAACATAGATACATAATATTTTACAATAGATGTACCTTTAACATTTTTCACAACCCCTAAAAAAAATATAAATATTTATAAATATAAATAAAAAAAAAACAAATAAAATAAAAAAAGCTCATTACAGAAAGGATTTTGAATTTGCGAGCATGGTGATGACGTTATTTCCTCTCATCCAACGGCTGCTGCTGACAGCCACAATGATGCCGGGGAAGAAATGATCGGAAATAAAACATCCATTCGAGACGGTGTATTTAAAAATGGTAAATATTTGGTCGACATCATATTCATAATGCCAAATAGTCTTTAATAACGCTTATTCCATTTTGAAATTTTGACTGAAGAAGTGGGAGTTCTGCGCGTGCTCATCATTCGAACTATAACGGTCATCTACCACTGCACTGTAAAAAATAAAAAGTTGAGTTAACTCAAAAAAATGAAGCAACCAGCTGCAAAGCTTTTTTGAGTTTACTGAACTTCAGGCCTACACTGTTAAAAAAAAAGAAAGTTGAGCCAACTTAAATTTTTAAGGCAACAAACTTAAAATGCCTTAAAATGTCAAGTTATGTGGACTTAAATTGTGAAGTTGTCTTAACTGACAATAAAGTTGACAGGACTTACAAAAACAAGTGCAATAAACATCATTTACGTTTTGTGAACTTAAATTGTGAAGTTGTCTTAACTAAGAATAAAGCTGAATAGACTAAAGTGCAATGAACAATATCACTTTAAAAATTTAAAATGACAAGTTCACTGTAAAACCCGACTAGTCACGTTAACTCAAATCGTTTGAGTAAACCAATTCCCTTTGGCTTAAACCATGTAAGTTTTAAAACTTGCAGTTAAGTAATTAAGTGATTAATTAAGTGCTGATTGAGCATTAGTGATGAACACCTGCTGTTAACAAACACAATCACTGACAGAAAGAGAAACACAACAACTGACTTTAGACACGCTTAGATGAAATCTACTGAAATAAAATACATTAAATCTCTCAAGATCTGATTAAACAACCCCACAAACAGCATCACCAGCTCCACTTATTAATAACCAGACTGACTTTATTTCTGTCAGACATCTACAGAAGATCTGATTGAGAATTAACTAAGGTTTAGATGTTGATTTATCGTTTCATTTGAAGTAACCATGTTAGAGATCAGTGTCTGCTTTAGTTGGGCTCTTGACCCTTGACTTTTGTGTTAGTTTTTTTTTTTTTTTCCTGGCTGTTGTAACCGTGTGTTCTTCCAACATATTTGTTACAAATCAAAAGCCTAGAGAAAATAATCAGTAGTTGGTTGTTATTTGTTTATAATGGCGATCATTTGTTAGTGAACTGATCTCATCTTAGCGTTAACGTGGACGTGTTGTGTGTCTAATCTCTGACTCAATGTATGTTGTATTGATTATAGTAAAAGTGATTCTAAGAGCCACTGGTTCTGCGACAGTCAGTTGATATAAAGGACTTTCCAAGCAGTTTGTCCACAAAAAAAGTTTTAATCTATGGAGCAATTAGACTCACAGACATCAAGAATCAGCTTAGAACCTCAACAATGGTGACTATTACATTTTTTTAATCATGCTGCAATGCATGCTGGGATCCATGGATGAGTTTTGTACTATACTAGTACCCAGCATGCATTGCAGCATGATTTAAAATGTAAAAAAAAAATTAATAGTCACCATTGTTGAGGTTCACAAGCTGATTCTTGATGTCTGTGTGAGTCTAATTGCTCCCATAGATTATTAGAATTAGGCTCTTAGAATCACTTTTACTATAATCAATACAATATCCATTGAGTCAGAGATTAGACACACAACATGTCCATGTTTACGCTAAAATGAGATCAGTTCACTAACAAATGATCGTCATTATAAACAAATAACAACCAACTACTGATTATTTTCTCTAGGCTTTTGATTTGTAACTAATATGTTGGAAGAACACATGGTTACAACAGCCAGGGGAAAAAAAACTAACACAAAAGTCAAGGGTCAAGAGTCCAACTAAAGCAGACACTGATCTCTAACATGGTTACTTCAAATGAAACGATAAATCAACATCTAAACCTTAGTTAATTCTCAATAAGATCTTCTGTAGATGTCTGACAGAAATAAAGTCAGTCTGGTTATTAATAAGTGGAGCTGGTGATGCTGTTTGTGGGGTTGTTTAATCAGATCTTGAGAGATTTAATGTATTTTATTTCAGTTGATTTCATCTAAGCATGTGTCTAAAGTCAGTTGTTGTGTTTCTTTCTGTCAGTGATTGTGTTTGTTAACAGCAGGTGTTCATCACTAATGCTCAATCAGCACTTAATTAATCACTTAATTACTTAACTGCAAGTTTTAAAACTTACATGGTTTAAGCCAAAGGGAATTGGTTTACCCAAACGATTTGAGTTAACGTGACTAGTCGGGTTTTACAGTGAACTTGTCATTTTAAATTTTTAAAGTGATATTGTTCATTGCATTTTAGTCTATTCAGCTTTATTCTTAGTTAAGACAACTTCACAATTTAAGTTCACAAAACTTGACATTTTAAGGCAGCACGAACACTTACTTTTTTAAGTTGAAACAACAATACATTTTTTTACAGTGTTGAGCGAACTTACAAAAACATTTTTTACCAGCTTCAGCAGATTTTTGAGTTTGCTCAACTTGTTTTTTGTGGGAGATTCTCACATTTCTGTTGTATGAACTTAAAACAACAAGTTGAGAAAACTCAAAAATCTGCTGAAGTTTGTTGCCTTAAAATTTTAAGTTGGCTGAACTTTTTTTTTTTTTTACAGCACTGTAAGCCTATAGGCCTGAAGTTCAGTAAACTCAAAAAAGCTTTGCAGCTGGTTGCTTTATTTTTTTAAGTTAACTCAACTTTTATTTTGTACAGTGTGTATGCTGAGGAAAAGGTAAGCAAAAATATCTTTAATTAGTAGTGTTTACACATTTAATGTTGAATTTCAGTTTTTATAGCTGAAATGGGTTATATTTTAAAACATTTCATAGTTTTCTGCATCAAACGTTTGAACTTAGCGTCCTGTTTGCCAATTGTATGTGCGGTCATTTCGACTGGAAATAAGCTGGTTAAGCGCGCGGTCACAGTCACCGTTGGTCGGCGACTTTTCACGCGAATGTCCCACTTTGTCCCACTTTGACCCACTTTGACCGTGGGAGAAATCAGTTTGGGACAGAGAGTAAAACCTTTGCACTGCAAGAGGTAGCTGCCACTCCATCAGCCACCACTGTCCGTTACCGTTGAATGAATGAATGAATCAGCTGTTTGATTACTCGCTCGCCACATGCTGGCCGTTTTACACTATTTAATGTATCATTTCCTGTTTCAACGATTTGATGTAGCTGTTTTCAAAACGTTGTATTTAAGACAATGTTTAAGTATTATGCAATTATAACTATGTGAGTAAACTCAGCAAGTATAGATCACCTGCATAAATTCATCAGGCCTCTGTAACTATTTTAACACTTTAAATGTCACATATATACATATTGTCAAATCTAGCCTAGTCAATGCAATAATGCTACATTAATTTACCAGGTTATTCATTCATTTAACTTACAGTTTTTCTTTTAGGCTCTTGCTCGCTCAAGTTGTAGAGACATGGCTACATAAATATTTAGCAACTAATTGTTTTGAAGCAATATTGACAAGATCGTTTAAAAGATGAAATGACCCACTGTGGAAATACAGTCAGTACTTTGTTCTTGATGTCTTTCTATTTACTTTTAGGGATAAGCATTTCAACAGAGCCACATCACCAAATGGTAAAGACTTTTTCAAAATTACACATTCTGTCACTGAAAGTAGTACACTTGGTTTTTGTTTTTGCTATTTGATATTTTGTCTTTTGCTATTTTTCTATTCTGGTTGCATTAAAGATGTGAACACGTTATTTGTGATTGGAATATTTCTGATTGGAATATTTAAAATCATGTTTGTTGAGGGAACTTCACTGTCAACAGTATACTCTTCAGTTTTTTTTTTTTTTTTATAGGCATTACACACTGTCCTTCCTGTGTGTTTGGCTTTTTCAGAACCTGCTCGGTGAGTCTCCTTGATTAACTGACAGGACAACTCTATGTATTTCATCAAAATACCAAAGTGTTTTTACTCATACTGCTGTTTAGTCAGTTCATCAACATTTGATTGGTTTTTCTACATCTGTGTTACTATATCTGTGTTGTTTTGTTCAAACTAATTAGCCATTTATTTGAAAGGGACAGCTCACCTAAAAACTTAAATTCAGTCACATGCGACTCATGGCTCCTAGAAGATTTTGCACATACTTTATGTTCTGAGGTGAATATATCTGTTGTTTTCTGCCCATCAGAACAACAAATCAAGTTCTTGCATTATTTTGGTCTGGAGATCTTCACCTCATAAAAGACAATAGATGAGTAATACTTTTGAGTTTTCTGAGAGTCATGTTTTGCAGTGTTTTAAACCTTGAAATTTTTACAATGTTCATCTTTCCTTGGTGAGCTGAAGTGAAATGTTGAGCAAATATATTCTCACAAACGCAGTCCTCCACACCAGACCAACAGAATTTTTCAAATAAAAATTTGTTTGATTTTTCACCAATTCTTAATTTCCCCTTTTGTGGTATCAAAAAGAAAGGCCATATGGCATAAGAGTAAATAATGACTGAATTTTCAATTTTGGGTGACCTTTAGCTTGGCATCAGTCTTTGTGAGATTATTTGTCAAAAACCTTTTTAAATTAAAAAAATAAATAAAAATAAATTATGGTTAAAAAAATAATTAAATTGAACACTACTATTTTTGGACACCATGGATTTGTTTGTGATTTGTATCTCTCTTTCATTCATTCATTTAGGACAAGTCTGATGAGTGGAGATGTTGCTGTGGCCCTCTTTACAGACGATACAAATTTCATTACCAACCTGTGAAAATCTATTTCACAGGTTATAAAAAAATATTTCACGTTATCTCATGGGTTTCACATGGGATTACATGTGATCCCATGGGTTTCACATAAGTACCATGAGTTTCACATGGGAATATATGTGTGTTTCACATGGGAATATACCATGGGTTTCACATGGGAATTTACATGTGATCCCATGGGTTTCACATAGGAAAGTACCATGGGTTTCACATGGCAATATGCGTGTGTTCCACATGGGAATATACCATGGGTTTCACATGGGAATTTACATGTGATCCCATGGGTTTCACATAGGAAAGTACCATGGGTTTCACATGGCAATATGCGTGTGTTCCACATGGGAATATACCATGGGTTTCACATGGGAATTTACATGTGATCCCATGGGTTTCACATAGGAAAGTACCATGGGTTTCACATGCCAATATGCGTGTGTTCCACATGGGAATACACACGTGTTTCACATGTGATCTCATGGTTTTCACATGGGATTCACATGGAAATTCACATGAAAGTGTTCCAAAAACACACATTTCCCATGTGCAAAGCACACACTTCACATGTGCAAAAATATATTCTAGGGATGGGCAACTGGCGGCCAATTGTCTTTTAGTTCGGCCCGCTGGATTAGACTAAATGGATTATATTAAGTAAATAATGTAAAGATTGCTTTGACTAAGATGTTAATACTATCTCTAACCAGGAGAGGTCTCTAGTTTCCAGCTGCTCACCGTATTAATTACATTGTAGTAGGACAGTCCAAGTAGGTATAACTGCAGACCGGAGATCCCCAAAATGGGGCGTGAACTCCATAAGTGGGCAGAACCTCCAAAATGGGGTGGGGTCTCTTCGCGCAAATACTTTCACCATTGGCTCTGACTTCAGCCAATTGTTATTGACTTACATTTCAAAATAACACTTTTTAAATTAAACATTGTTTCTAGTTTTATCTAAAATAAAATATGATATATAAATCAATATTCTCCTTGAGAGCAGAGCCCAAAGCTAGTGGCCAGTGGTGTTCGGACCGGAGTTTGAACCTCTGTTTTATGATATGAACGGGAATCACCCACGAGCTCTCTCCCGCGAGCCGTCCCAGCTCAGCGCAGGAGAAAGATTTTACTCTGTCGCTGTGTTTTAAGCAACGGGGGCGTCCCGGGGCTTGAAATTCACAGGGTAGGATACCGCAGTAAAGATAGTTTGCGGTTCGATATTCAGATTTATTTTGGCTATTAATACGCAGTGCGCTGTCATAGACACGCAAATAATACTGAATGACATTCTCCATGATTTGT
The DNA here is from genome assembly GCF_012432095.1 of Onychostoma macrolepis. Lineage (NCBI taxonomy): Eukaryota > Metazoa > Chordata > Actinopteri > Cypriniformes > Cyprinidae > Onychostoma > Onychostoma macrolepis. The sequence continues at coordinate 3,212,045 of NC_081176.1, forward strand.
GAATTCAGTTTACAGTGTCCTCCGGGCCGAAATCGGGTTTTTTTTTTCGTAGGGATCCTTAATTTTATAATGGCTATAGCTCCAAAAATTGGACAATTGGAAGACTGAAAACGGTGTCATCTTCACCAGCTTGATCTGTGATTTTTTTCACAGAAAAGCTTTTGTCCACAGACCCCTTGGTAAGTCCGCTATAAGGAAAGTGAAAGATAGGCGTTCTTCATGTTTAAACGCGTCTACTGCCAAATGAACACGCAGATGGCTGGAATAAAATTATTGTTTTAGCTCGAGTTCCATTTGTGAAAACTTTCACAATCGCATTTTATCGCGTGGCAGTGTTTCTCTTTGCTCTGGCCCCTTTTCTTGTATAACAATGTTATATGGCGCTATTGAATAAAGGGTCATAATTCTAAAAATATAGTCTAAATGTTTTTTAGCCAAAAACATATATGAAATATATGTTGCAAACAAGGAAGCTGAATGAAAAATATTTTGTTAATAAAATACATATATTTAGTTTCAACCTTTACATACCAAAGCATATTTCTAAATTGGGTTTTCAGGGCAAGAAAATGCATTTTGTTGGACTGTCAAATGCTTTTAAAATATATATTTCTGTATTTAAAATACATTTTCAAAAATATACAAAAAATAAAATAAATGGCCCAAGACGTATTGGTAGAAAATATATTTAAGTAAATATTTTTTAAATTTAAAAATATATTAATTACATATTATATATTAATATACTTATTATTATATATTTGATGTATGTATTATTTACCTAAATATAGGTAAATATATGTTATTTAAGGCAATATAGCATTTTTGTATGTTTTTTATTTAAATGTATTTAAAATGTAAAAATATTTTTCAAAGATATACAAATTTGGGTCAGCTGACCCTGCTCTGAGTCATGTACATCACTATTGTGATCTGTGACAACTTTCACAGTTCAGTACGGGTCAGCTGACCCTTCCCTGGGTCACTAACATCACTATTCTGACCTGTGAAAAATTCTGAGGTAAGTGCGGTCAGCTGACCCTTCCCTGGGTCACTAACATCACTATTCTGATCTGTGAAAACTTTCTGAGGTAAGTACGGGTCATCTGACCCTACCCTGGGTCACTAACATCACTATTCTGATCTGTGAAAACTTTCACAGTTCAGTACGGGTCAGCTGACCCTTCCTTGGGTCACTAACATCACTATTCTGACCTGTGAAAACTTTCTGAGGTAAGTACGGGTCAGCTGACCCTTCCCTGGGTCACTAACATCACTATTCTGATCTGTGAAAACTTTCTGAGGTAAGTACGGGTCAGCTGACCCTTCCCTAGGTCACTAACATCACTATTCTGATCTGTGAAAACTTTCACAGTTCAGTACGGGTCAGCTGACCCTTCCTTGGGTCACTAACATCACTATTCTGACCTGTGAAAACTTTCTGAGGTAAGTAATGGTCAGCTGACCCTTCCCTGGGTCACTAACATCACTATTCTGATCTGTGAAAACTTTCTGAGGTAAGTACGGGTCAGCTGACCCTACCCTGGGTCACTACCATCACTATTCTGATCTGTGAAAACTTTCTGAGGTAAGTACGGGTCAGCTGACCCTTCCCTGGGTCACTAACATCACTATTCTGATCTGTGAAAACTTTCTGAGGTAAGTACGGGTCAGCTGACCCTTCCCTGGGTCACTAACATCACTATTCTGATCTGTGAAAACTTTCTGAGGTAAGTCGGGTCAGCTGACCCTTCCCTGGGTCACTAACATCACTATTCTGATTTGTGAAAACTTTCACAGTTCAGTACGGGTCAGCTGACCCTTCCCTGGGTCACTAACATCACTATTCTGACCTGTGAAAACTTTCACAGTTCAGTACGGGTCAGCTGACCCTTCCCTGGGTCACTAACATCACTATTCTGATCTGTGAAAACTTTCTGAGGTAAGTACGTGTCAGCTGACCCTTCCCTGGGTCACTAACATCACTATTCTGATCTGTGAAAACTTTCTGAGGTAAGTACGGGTCAGCTGACCCTTCCCTGGGTCACTAACATCACTATTCTGATCTGTGAAAACTTTCTGAGGTAAGTACGTGTCAGCTGACCCTTCCCTGGGTCACTAACATCACTATTCTGATCTGTGAAAACTTTCTGAGGTAAGTACGGGTCAGCTGACCCTTCCCTGGGTCACTAACATCAATATTCTGATCTGTGAAAACTTTCTGAGGTAAATGCGTGTCAGCTGACCCTTCTCTGGGTCGCTAACATCACTATTCTGATCTGTGAAAACTTTCTGAGGTAAGTACGGGTCAGCTGACCCTTCCCTGGGTCACTAACATCACTATTCTGATCTGTGAAAACTTTCTGAGGTAAGTACGTGTCAGCTGACCCTTCCCTGGGTCACTAACATCACTATTCTGATCTGTGAAAACTTTCTGAGGTAAGTACGGGTCAGCTGACCCTACCCTGGGTCACTAACATCACTATTCTGAACTGTGAAAACTTTCTGAGATAAGTACGGGTCAGCTGACCCTTCTCTGGGTCACTAACATCACTATTCTGATCTGTGAAAACTTTCACAGTTCAGTATGGGTCAGCTGACCCTTTCCTGGGTCACTAACATCACTATTCTGATCTATGAAAACTTTCACAGTTCAGTATGGGTCAGCTGACCCTTCCCTGGGTCACTAACATGACTATTCAGATCTGTGAAAACTGTGAAAACTTTCTGACGCAGGGAAACTCAGCTGACCCGTACTGAACTGTGAAAGTTTTCACAGGTCAGAATAGTGATGTTAGTGACCTAGGGTAGGGTCAGCTGACCCGTACTTACCTCAGAAAGTTTTCACTGATCAGAATAGTGATGTACATGACTCAGAGGAGGGTCAGCTGACCCAAATTTGTATATCTTTGAAAATATATTTTTACATTTTAAATACATTTTAAATAAAAGCATACAAAAAATGTAAAAGAAAAATTGCTATATTGCCTTAAATAACATATATTTACCTATATGGTAAATAATACATACAACAAATATACAATAATAAATATATATTAAATATATAATATATTATTTAAAATGTATTTTTAATTAAAAAAATATATTTACTTAAATATATTTTCTACCAATACGTCTTGGGCCATTTATTTGATTTTTTTTTATATATTTTTGAAAATGTATTTTAAATACAGAAATATATATGTTTAAAAGCATTTGACAGTCCATCAAAATGCATTTTCTTGCCCCTGAAAAACCCATTTAGAAATATGCTTTGGTATGTAAAAGTTGAAACTAAATATATTGATTTTATTAACAAAACATTTTTCATTCAGCTTCCTTGTTTGCAACATATATTTCATATATGTTTTTGGCTAAAAAACATTTAGACTATATTTTTAGAATTATGACCCTTTATTCAATAGCGCCATATAACATTGTTATACAAGAAAAGGGCCAGAGCAAAGAGAAACACTGCCACGCGATAAAATGCGATTGTGAAAGTTTTCACAAATGGAACTCGAGCTAAAACAATAATTTTTATTCCAGCCATCTGCGTGTTCATTTGGCAGTAGACGTTTAAACATGAAGAACGCCTATCTTTCACTTTCCTTATAGCGGACTTACCAAGGGGTCTGTGGACAAAAGCTTTTCTGTGAAAAAATTCACAGATCAAGCTGGTGAAGATGACACCGTTTTCAGTCTTCCAATTGTCCAATTTTTGGAGCTATAGCCATTATAAAATTAAGGATCCCTACGAAAAAAAAAAAACGATTTCGGCCCGGAGGACACTGTAAACTGAATTCACAAATCATGGAGAATGTCATTCAGTATTATTTGCGTGTCTATTACAGCGCAATGCGTATTAATAGCCAAAAGAAATCTGAATATCGAACCGCAAACTATCTTTACTGCGGTGGGTAGGATGGGGTAGTGAAGCTGGGTGTAACTAAAAAGGTGCCATTGTCCGGTGAGGTCCGGTTGGGGAGTTATGAACGGCCCGGCTCGGAGATCTTGTGTCGCATAATCATAATAGGTGTGTTCGACTTCACGCGGCGCCGCACAGACCTATCGGCGAGAGCAGCCGCTTGCAGTCGGGGGCGGAATTGAAAGCGGAGACGTGAAGTCGGACTCTGCTCCCGGTAGTAATGCTCTCGCGGTGTTTGGATACTCTTATCACAAATGAAGTGAATAGGCTTGTTTGAGATTAGCAAAATCTGCGCAGAACCGATCACCGGTGATCACCGCGAGATGCATGCCAGTTAGAAATGTGTCCGTGTTACGTCAGCCTTGCTCTAATGTAATGCTGACGTGTGCCAAAAAACTCTCGCGACGGCGAGGCGGCTGTGTCGGATTGAGCAGTCGCGTGCAGTTGCTCCACCGACTGCGTGATCAAAAGCATGATGGGAAACGCCTGACTGACGACACAGCTGAATGCTCATTGGTTCAGACAACCGTGATGCTGCTCTTCTAAAATGTGTTATTTTTTTTTAATCTGATTTCATGCGATTATGTATCTAAATTATGCATGAATATTTCCTAACACTATGACAGTGCGATCTCTGTGTGAGATATGTGATTGTTGTCATATTTCTATAAAAAACTAAAATACACGTTTGTATTAAAGTAAAAATGAAGGATAAATATGCCTTTCGTATGGAAGTAAATAGCAAGCACTTTGAGTGTCTTGTTCATCATATTTATTTTTATATAAAGGCAACAGAACTGAAATTATATCATGTTTATCAGCAGCACAGCATATGAGTGAGAATAACGCGATATCTGCCTTTGATCTCGTTGGTATCTGTTCCACTTCGAGAGGTCAGAACTGTCCGTCTTGACTGCGCTTATTTCACTAATTTCCAACATTATAAAACTGCTAGCAAGTAGCAACTTCAGACACGTGAGTAAGGTTATTAATTTTATTAAAGCGATTCCTGAAAATTACCAGGTGTTATGGCATAAATCAATGTGACATCTTATTACACCAACAAACGAATAGCCTATTTTAGTATTTAATGAGAGTTTAGATAGTTCGACAAAATAAGCCGTGAATTTTGTTCTCCCCAGTTATTTTCAAGCACGTGCTGCGTAACCTATTATTGCTAGCTTAGTCAGTGTTTGATTTGATCAAAATTAGTGTTGAAAGACACGCTACTGCTCCACTGACAACACATTAGTTACTCCACTGCACACTTCAGACCACTTCCTCATCACTTCGAACCTCACACTAACTCCTGACACAGCACACACTCCCCCGCAGTTCACCTTTCACCACAACCTACGCTCTCTCTCTCTCTCCCTCTTGCCTTTCCTCAATGGTTTCATCTGCACTTCCTTCACCCTCTGAATTTTCAGCACTGGACACAAACAGTGATACTGACACTCTTTGCTCCAGTCTAACATCTTGCTTAGACAACTTTTGCCCCCTTTCATCCAGACCAGCACGCACTACCCCCTCTGCCCCCTGGCTGTCTGATGTTCTCCGTGAACATCGCGCTAAACTAAGGGCTGCAGAGAGGAAGAGGCACAAATCAAAACACTCTTAGTGCGTATCAGTCACTCCTCTCTTCCTTCTCTGTAAATGTCTCCACTGCTAAAACGACATACTATCACAACAAAATCAACAACTGTTCTGACTCTCGCACACTTTTCAAAACTTTCTTTTCTCTGTCCTCCTCCCCATCCTCCTTCATCAACTCTTACAGCTGATGACTTTGCAAATTTTCTTCACAAATAAAACAAGAACCATCAGTGACCAATTCCTCACACCACAAACTGATAACTTCATGCCGACAAATACACACTCTCTCACCTCCTTCTCTCCTCTCTCGGAGACGGAAGTTTCCAAACTCATCCTTTCCAATCATCCCACTACTTGTCCACTGGATCCTATCCCCACTCACGTCCTTCAAGCCATTTCTTCTTGAGTCATACCTGCGCTTACTCACATTATCAACACCTCTCTTCGCACTGGTACATTTCCCACATCATTTAAATGCATTTAACAGCATTTAACCCCACTGCTTAAAAAACCCTCTCTAAATCCAGCACTTTTAGAACACTACAGACCGGTATCCCTTCTTCCATTCACTGCAAAGACACTTGAGTGAGTTGTGTTCAACCAACTCTCTTTTTTTCTTGCACAGAACAATCTTCTGGACAACAACCAATCTGGCTTCAGAAGCGACCACTCTACTGAGACTGCCCTACTGTCAGTTACAGAGGCCCTGAGACTGGTAAGAGCGGCTTCCATCTGGACTCATCTTACTGGACCTGTCTGTTGCTTTTGATACAGTTAACCATCAGATCCTCTCTCAGAAAGATGGGCATCTCAGGAACCGTGCTCCTATGGTTCGAATCTTACCTCTCAGATAGGTCCTTCAGGGTGTCTTGGGTGAGGTTTCAAAGTCACAACTTCTAGACTCTGGGGTGCCTCAAGGCTCAGTGCTTGGACCACTTCTCTTCTCCATCTACATGTCGTCATTAGGATCGGTCATTCAGAAGCTTGACTTTTCTTTTCACTGCTATGCTGATGATACTCACCTCTACTTCTCATTCCAACCAGATGATCCGACGGTAGCTGCTCGCATTGCAGCCTGTCTGAGTGACATTTCTAGCTGGATGAAAGACCATCACCTTCAGCTCAACCTTGCCAAGACAGAACTGCTCGTGGTCTCAGCCAATCAATCACTTCACCACAACTTCTCTATAAAGCTGGGTTCGTCAACCATAACTCCTTCCAGGACATCCAGGAACCTTGCAGTTGTGATCGATGATCAGTTAACCTTCACAGACCATATTGCTACAACTGCCCGGTCCTGCAGATTTGCCTAATACAACATTAGGAAGATTAGGCCCTTCCTGTCAGAGCAAGCCGCACAACTCCTTGTCCAAGCTCTTGTTCTCTCCAGACTGGACTATTGTAACGCGCTCTTGGCAGGCCTTCCTGCAAGTATTATCAAGCCTCTGCAACTGATCCAGAACGCAGCAGCCAGAGTGGTCTTTAATGAACCAAAGAAAGCTCACGTTACCCCTCTCTTCATCAGGTTACACTGACTACCAATAGCTGCTCGCATCAAATTCAAGGTACTGATGATTGCCTACAAGACAACAACTAATGCTGCACCAATATATGTAAACTCACTAGTTCAAACTTATGCACCCTCCAGAAGCTTGTGTTCAGCAAGTGAACGACGCCTTGTGGTGCCATCACAAAGAGGTACCAAATCTCTCTCACGGACCTTTTCCTGGACTGTACCCAGCTGGTGGAATGACCTCCCAATCTCAATTCGAACAGCTGAGTCTTTAGCCATTTTCAAAAATCATCTAAAGACACATCTTTTTCGCCAGAAAAAAAAAAAAAAAAACTAGCTACGTGTACTGTGCTGGCCTAACTGAGACTTGTCATGGCACTTGTATACTGCTGCACTCTCGATGGTCTGATTGCTTCTATTGTTCTCATTTGTACGTCGCTTTGGATAAAAGCATCTGCTAAATGATTAAATGTAAATGTAAATGAAAGATAGCATTATTTTATAATATTTACAGCTTGCTCTTATTTTCTGTGTTATTGTACAATTCTGGAATACTTAATGTTTTCTAACAAAATAAAAAACATTAAAGTAAAAATGTTAAAATAAAATGTATAATACAGTATATAATAAAATAATTATTTGTAACATATTTTAGTACTATGTAGGTCTACTGTATGTATTACTGTATTAACTACTATTATTTCATACTAATATTACTACTACATTTACTATTAGTAGTAGTAGTAGTATGTGTAAGAAAAATAATATTGCACGTTCTTTTTATTGTACTTTACAAATCTCAAAGTGCTACCACAGACAATATCAGTAACACAATAACAGTGTAACAATTAGAAATAAGTTCTGTAATAATTACAAATAAGATCTTTGGAATAAAATGTGGCCTTGAGTTTATTTTCATCAAAATATCAAGTAATCTGCGTAGAATTGACAATATGAGCTCTGTTGGGTTGTCTAAATAATTTGCGTGTGACTTGTGTATTTTTTCCCAGATGGATATTGCAATTGAAAAAGGGGGGTCTCTGCTGCAGTCATTTCCACTGTCCATTTTGTGATGCCTCAGTTTTCCAACCAACACGGTTGGCAAAAGTGCAAACACATCTGCAGGCACATTTCAATTGATCGGTCCAGCATGAAGGTAATATTTGCAAGTGTACATCTTATTATAGTGAAAAATTGTAAGACAAACTTAAAGTGCAATCTTATACTGCTGTTTTTCAGAATTTACAATACACAGATGTGGACACCTCTGCAGAAGTCAACCACATTATCACTGCCTCTACTGCAAATCAACAATTTTAAGAAAACCTGATTTTATTAAACATTTAGCACTCTGCAAACAAAAACACCAACCACCAACCTCTCACACTAAAGCCAACTTCTGCCACAGCTCTGCCCACCATTCATGTTGGATTTTTGTGTTGCACAACATTTTTGGGCCCATAAGACATTGTGCCCAGGGGCCTCTGAATTCTTAATCTGGGCCTGATTATTATTTTTATTTTTTTATTTGTTTTCATTATAGAAACTTGAGGGTAACTACAGAAATTATCAAAATGAATTAATGATATAATGATATTATGGTTGTCAACTGACTAAAATATTTAGAGTATATTTTCAAAGTATTATTTATTGGTTAAAAGCGGTAACACTTGCCTTCTTGATCAGTTTTGCTGTGTTTCCTGCAGATGCTGAAGATCCCGACTGCAGCGACAATCAACAGAGATCCAGCAGCAGCAGCAATCAACACTATCAGAGATACAGAGTCTTCTGGAGGACCTGAAGGAGAGATTGGTGTGATTATTAAGAGAAGTGAAAGCGTCAGCGCAGGTTCTGCCAGGAAAACTAACGAGCACATGTGCCATATCAAAGTACCGCAAGAGCAAAACGAGACCAACCGCCGAGGTCAGGCGCTGCAGTTGCTCAAAATCGGCTGCGAGAGCCTTGATGACGACACACTTTATCCTCAATGGTTTTTAAATATTTTTGACGTCTTTCAGCATCCGTCTTCATCTCTACATCAACCTACACCATGATAAGTATTTATATTGTTTTATGCACTTGTGACGGATGGGTCTAGAATGGGTCTTTGCAAGAACATTCTTTGTGTTCAAGACAAAGCGCTCAGTTGCAAAGCGAGCGCTTGTCCGGTGTTCGGGTCGATTATCGTCAACAGCTATTATCGTTCATGAGATCATAAAATTTATATGTTTCTCTTTGCTAGCTACTGGTTACATTCGTTTTTCAACTATATCTTTGTCTTCAGTATTTCACAAAAATTTTCCCTTCACATAGGATAGCAAGCACACTCGGGCCGATTCTGGCTGAAATGCGGCACAGTCGGCTCAGTCTCGGCATCAGTGAGAAGATAATGGGCCAGAGTCGCGCCAACTCTACAAAACACTTCTGGCTGACAGACGGCTTTTTCTCTCTGGGCCGATCTCGGCTGAAAGCTGTTGTACGGGCAGCAGGTACTACACTCGGTGTAGTTGTGTGTATACCTCTGGCCCGAGTTGGTTTTGTCTCCGGCGGGCCACTGCTAGAATGAATGAACTCAGCCGCTGAGAGAGAGATTTGGCGGTTAATCCTGAGGAGCTTTCGGCAGGCGCAGTTCTCAAGAGGAATACTTCAGCTGCAAAAAGGTAAGTTATTTAATGTTCAATCTCGTGTTGTTTGATGTTTTAAATGCCACAAAGAGTAGTTTTTAGATGGTTTCTATTAGGAGGTTTGCGATGATAACAGTGTCAGAAAAACCATTCCGGATATATTGAGTGTTGATGAATAGGCCTAACTGTTAGGTGCGGTCTCTTTAGAAAAACAATGTGATTTATTTTATTCACATTTCTATAATTCAGATACCTTAAAGGATTTTTATGCTGCACTAATTAGGGTAAGCAGCAACACTTCCCATAATATCTAATATACTTGTTAATTTGTAAGAAGAATGACATCAATGCTTATATTAGTCCCCAGACAGCAACATAGTTTTGGCCCAGATCCAGCCCACATCTGGCCCGTGTGAAATCCATGCGGGCCAGATGTGGGCTGGATCTGGGCCGACACTGCTTGCTGTCTGGGTCGCTTATACTGACGTCTCACCCTTATCCCTAGGTTACAGTAATCAGCTGATCCAGTTGTATCCAGACCAGATGGTGGACCTGCACCCAGGAGCGACCACAACACATCCCTGAATGTCAGTGGAGACCATGTCAGCTAGACGGGGGAGATGTATGTTTGTGACTTGAAGGGTGATCTAGGGCCTATATAAGGGGAAATGGGCTTCAAAATCATGATATAGTAGAATGTTATTTACTTCCTCACCATGTATGGAAAAACACAGCTACAGAGAACTTGTGAGCTTGTAACCTTGAGTGCCTAGAGTGTATAAAGGTGGTGGAGCGTCCTCACCGTTTGTCGCACTCTGCAGAAACCTGTGTGTCTGTATGACTGTTGACCTTTGCAAAGAATAAAACCTTTTTAAAGACTAAGAGTGAGTTTGTCTCTTATGCTGGCGAGAGTTATTTAAAATTGCCCCAACATTCTCATAATTAGCTTTTTTCGACCCATTGCATGGCCTGCCGTGGCCATCAGGTAAAACTTACTATTATCATTTATGTAACCTGGCCTATCTTGCTTTCATCATTTATTCACAAAACTGGCATATCGTGTCCTTCGCAGATCACAGCCAATCGTGGCCTTCGCATAACTCTGCCTATGGTGGTCATCAGGTAAATCTGACTATTAAAATACGTACCTCTGTGCACTTCTTGTGCGACACCGTTTTACGTACCTTGATGCACGTTTCGCCGCAGTTTCAAATAGAAATGTCCACTGAGTGGCGCTAAAACACAGGTTCAATATGTGAACCCTGGCACGTTTTTATTACGTAGATATTGGTACATATTGCTGTTTTTTTTATTATGTTGCTTCAGATACGTATTGCAGCGGTTCAGAATTCAAATATCCCGGGACTGTCGCTAAAGGTTAATGCTCTATCATGTTGGAAATATGCCCTACACCAAATCCAGCCCTAAACCTACCCGATAGTGTTAAAAAATGCAAAACTGATATAAAAACATATTAGCTGATGCAACTGTGCCATTTGAACTTCCTTTTACGCAGATTTTAACTGCTTTGTTGAACCGTGGTTACACAGGATTTGAACCGGTGCTTCTCGTCTCCTAAGTCCGTCTCCGTACTCCGTGAGCTACCGAACAAACTTATCATCTATGAAAACCCATAGATATGAAGCTGGATGTGTGCAATGCTAACGTTGGGAGATTTGGAAACTGATACTTTTTAAAAGTATCAGTTTCCAAATCTCCCAGCACATTAATATTGTTTTGAAGTGATAGCATGATATTCTTCAAATAATTGTGCGAAAATTACGCTTTATTAACCGCAACTCTGTAAATTTGTGTGAAAGTGTTCATTTATTTAGGAAACTGCAGTGAAATGTACTTATTGGTACGTATTTCATGTCACGTTAAAAAGTGCACCCAGGTACGTAAATGCCATGAGACCAGGTAGATTATTGTTTAGGAAATTCGACCAATCGTGGCCTTCGCATTTCACGGCCTATCGCGGCCTTTGCACAATCAGTGTTCCTCTTCTTGTGAGTTATGCTGATCTGTTTTTCTCTATCTCTCTTTTTTGGGGGGTTTCCCTGAGTGGAAAAGCCTCAACCGGTGGGTATCAATTCACACTTCTTTTGGGGGTAGGCTCCGCCCCTGCCTTCATCTTCAGGCAAGATCAGCCAAAATCTGCATCCCCAGGATTCAGATAAAGGATGGGGCCTATGCCATTTTTACACAACTAAACATGAATTATCGTGACTCATTACCATTTGTTAATACTTTTCAGAATAAATACCATGTAAACGTTTACCTTCTCTCTGAGTCTTTTTGATAGAAGCATTAATGTAAGTGAATGTGAACATAAACACTATTATCAACTCTGCTGTACCTGAACATGTGTGACAGAGTTGACTGATGTCCAGATGTGTGGTCTGGTTGCTGATGGGATTGTTGAGCACACAGCTGTAGGTGTTGTTATCCTGATATTCCACCTCCAGAGGTAGAGAGAGACTGATGCTGAGATCAGACACACTGATGTTGGACAATAAACTGTTTCCTTTGTACCAGGAGAGAGTCACATGACCCACATTCACCACTGAACACAACAATGAACAATATGATGATGATGATGAAGATGAACAGTTTGAAGAATTACTGCTGATGACAGGAACAGACAGACGAGCTGAAAAATATGAGAAATTAATTATAAATATTAATAAATTGAGTACATATTTAGTGCTGATGAGCACTAAGTGTGTCTATATGAAAATGTCCTTATCTAAATAATTAATAAAATAAAATATGTGATGGAGAGAAAATTGATCTCTACTCACCATAGACAGAAACACTGAATGTTTTTGATGAAAGTTTAGCTGCAATGATCTCTAGTTTATAGAGTCCAGCTTGTTCAGTTGTGATGTTTGTGATGGTCAGAGATCCAGTTTGTTTGTCCAGCTTCAGTCTGTCTCTGAATATCCCATCATTATATGAGATTCCAGAGGCTCTGTTTATTTGAGCTATCGGAGTGTTTTTAGCTTCAAAATTCCACATTATTTCATCATCTTTATGTATTTGAGTAACATCAGTGTGTAGAGTAACAGAATCTCCCTCCGTCACTGACTGTGTTTCATTTGTTTCGGCACCAAACACACCTGCAGTAAACAAGAAGATTTGTCAGCTGTTGGTTTACAAAGTATGAAATCAGTTTGTAACAATTAAATGTGAAATGAATAACAGCAGCAGAGACGCAAGATAAAACAAAAGGTGACATATTATCAGACAGATGTGTGGATCAGATTTTATCTTTAATGTATTTGTATTTATTTCTGTTATAGAGCAAAATAAATGTGTGAAAGTAGCTTGAAAGTACAAGTTTAAATAACCAGTTAATATTTTCTATTACATAATTTTCATTTCATTAGTAGTTGCTAACAGTGACTGCATAAGTAGATAAAATGATTTAATTAATTTATTTATTTTTAGAATTTGCTGGGGAGGATTTGCATTTGTAATCATTGAAATTAAGTAAATATTTCTAAAACAGTAAGAGAGAAAACACAGTAGATGAAAATAATTAAATTTTAACTGTAGAAAGACCTTATTACTCTGAAAGGGAAATAAATAGCACCATCAAAATGCTCTTGTAACTTACCAATCAGATGACAGCAGCACAACCAGAACAAAATAAGCATGTGAAACATTTTTAGCTGCTCAGACTTTTTGTGGATAAGACTCAAACTGATTAAAACAAACGCAACAGAACTGTTGAACGGTGTGAATCCTCCCCCAAAAGACAGGGGTTTGACAACCCTCGTAATGCACACGCACATGCTCTGTACACAGATTTTATATAGTTATATATAGTCTTAAGACTTTTATTGTTAATTTTTAATATTAATTTTTACCATGTAACATTGATAGTTTTTAAAAGGTAGTTGCCTGACAATGTCACATATTTAAGCTAAGAAGAATATTGTGTAAATATTGGATGAACTACATTTCGTGGTACAGTAAAATCAAACCTAACTCTAGTGATTTTAAAATTGTTGTGCATATTTATTCACATCTCAGTTTAAGTGTACTGAAAAAGTACACAGTTAAAATAGTGTTTCTCAAAGTACTGAAGCTACTGAAGTTATATTCTGAGTCAAACTGAAAGCTGCTGTGGTTGTTTTTCCTTAGAAACACGGTTTGATCTGTTGGGTGGACAAACATCTTGTATGAGCATTTAGAGCTTGCATGTTTAGTTTGTAGGTGAAGGGGCTTCTTCCTGTCCTGCTGCTTTGAGCAGCTTTTAAGACGCTTTTGTCAACAGCTCCCCTTTTGCATTTTACATTTTGATGTCAAATAACTGAATGTCATATTCATACAGGAAGCTGCAGTGAGAAACCATGTGAAACACAAGCATGCACGCACAGGCACACACACACACACACACACACAATGGCATCCAACCTTTTGTTCCACTGATTTATTACTTTGTCAAGCATAAGATATTTTGTTAAGTTTTATTTAGTAGCCATAGTTTCCACTTGACTGACCACTGCAGGTGTGATTTGGACAAATATCTAGAAATATAAGAAATACATTTCCAAGCCCTTTAAATAGGTGATATCCCCCAGGGCTTTATCACCGGAGGCGGCCTTTTTTCTTTTTCTTTTTCTTTTCTTTTTCTTCCGGGAATGTTTATTTCCGAAGTTTGAATCAGTTGAACTGCTTGTTTTGCAAAATTTGTTTTGAAGCACTTATATGCCACATGCTGGTAACGCCTGCTGGTAAAACACGGTGTTGCAACTAACCGTTGATGCAATGCAACTAATATGCATAAAACAGCTTTTATTACCAATATATTGCAAATGTTTTATTGAAAGTATAATACATCGAATGCAAATCAAAATGAGTTAACAAATCATCAAATTACATTAAAATAAAGAGTCTGTAGAATGTGTCCTTTTATTCATTTGCTGGGCTTGTCTAAACAGGCCAAGATAGAAGGCTATTAACTACACCTCTTCTTTTAATCACACAAATGTCTCATTAAAATGCCTACAAATTTATTAAACTGATTTGAAATCAGGTACATATAGAGACTGGTTCAGTGGCCGTTGAGGAGCGAGTTCAGTGATGCATGGGTTCACAGAGATCTCCCCCCAATGGTGAACCACTGCAATTTCGAAATAGCCTATTCCGGAAAAAGCCTCGTTTACTGAAATCACATGACTTGTTTGATACACGCTCCGAACAGCACCCATTTTCACTAACTGCCAGTCACCTTAATTGTATGAAAAAAAGATGCAATGAATGTGACACAGTTTCTACACTGGACGCGACAAAGCGACCGTTGAAAATCTATTTGTCCTTTTCTTCAGAAGTAGTGTTAGTGCTTGAAATAGAAAATGCATAAAATTATTCAGCTTTCGTGTGCAGTGTGTGCTCACAGAGCTGTATACCGCTTTAGCTGCTGTTCTTAAAAAACACACCAGACGGCGCCATTTATCAGTTCATTAATATCAGACAACTTTAATAATAGAATGTATTTAACACAATTATCCCCTTCAATTTAATTTTATCATTATTATGTTAAATCTTATTGTCTTCTCACTACATCTAAAACAGTGTGTCCACAGAGAAGGGTTCAATCATTCATATGCTCGAAATGGCTAAAAAAGAGCTTGCAACATCATGAGTAGCATCTACTCAAAGCACCCTATGTAAAATCCCCCTGAAAACCCTACTAACCACATAGCTGCTAATTGTAGACACATTAATTTATCAAATTGTTTGTGTTATTAACTGCAGGAACTGGAGAAGGTGCAGATTTCTTCAGTAGTCATCATCATGTGTTTGTGCTTCACAACAACCACAGGAACTGAAGGTGAGATTTTCCGTCTACATTTCTGTCAGTTTTGTCCTTCTCTTGAGTGTTAGCTGTTCAGCTGCTCAGCAAAACAGGTGATCCCTTACAAAAAATAACTGCAGTTTATTGAAGTACAACTGCAGTGAAACTGCAGTACAAAGCAGTATAAATGCAGTACAATGAAGTACAACTGGACAATTGCAGTATAATGAAGTATATAACTGCAGTTCATTAAAGTTCAAGAGCAGTAAAACTGAAGTACAATGAAGTGCAACTGTAGATTTGCTGTATAATGAAGTACAGATACAATATAACTGCAGTTCAGTGATACGCTGAAATGCAGGTGAAGATATCAGATGCAAAAACATCTAAGTCTGTCTGATTAAATTTATTTAATTGTATTTTTTATGAGCAATTTTTAAAATAAAGCTCCTATGATTAGGTTCAGTAATTTCACTTATGGCAATGAGGTTCTTTTCATTGCCAATAAAGTCGTATTGTATAGGCCCTGTACTGCAGTTATGCTGTATTGCGCAACATGTAGCAAGTGCTGTGGTTGGCAAGTGTTTTTTTTTTTTGTAATGTAGACTTCCTATAAAATATTCGTACAAAAATATTTTTGTACAAAAATATTTGCCTATGGAATATTTCACCCGCATAGATTAATAACCTGCACGTGTGATCTTCCTTCGCGCCAAAGGTCGTTGTCCTGACAACGAGTCTCGCGAGCAGCGGATTACTTGTAACAGACACTAAATCAGCGTTTTTTCCGTAGTGTCTTCTGCAGGATGGATATAAAAGTATAAAACACGTTTTGGTTTGACAACATCGTTCATATGTGAACTATCACAATTAAAGCACAAAGACATAACAACATTACACTCCGAGACCTTTCACAAGTGCTACAAAAGAGAATAAACGCTTTCCGGAAGAGAAGTTCATCAGGCGAGGTGGAGCGTTGACTTTGTCCAGTCATCAAGTTTAGCGGTGAGTATAATGTCTAATGTCCTCATATCTTTAGTTATAATTTTAGAGAGATGTAAAATGACTTATTTAATGACTTATATAAAATGACGGATATCTTATTCAACCCGCTGAGATGAGAAGAAGATGAGAGGAAACGCCGCTTCAGTGCTGATCTGTAGCGCGCGCGGGTCAGTGCGCGAGGTGCTTGTGATAGAAAGACAAAACAACTGGTTTAATGCTGTTTTTACTACTCTTTTACTATAATAAACACCAACATCTCAATCCAACCAGTGACAACCCTGTGTATAGTTGTATTTAATTCTGCTATGGCTCAGCAATTTGTTATAAGCAGTTCTGTAGAAATCAGTCATGTCATTGTCCAGCTCAGTTCAGTTCTCAATAGCATCAGTACATCATTTATAATAATGGAATAAACTAAATTATACTGAATACAGTGTATTTGTTTGTTTGTTTCTAGGAGAGCATCAACCCCTAATTGACATGAGGAAAAAATAATTGAAAAGTGTTCAGTGTACCCCTCTTTGCAGCAGAGGAAGCATTAGGAAAGAGGAGAAGAGAGAAAGTGAAAAGGCACTCAACAGATGTTGGTGAGACTTTATTTCTGGAAATGCTTCAAAGGTCACTCACATTCTAGTTAGCCACAAATGTAAACCTGATTTTAGATTTTAGTCTTTAAATGTGATTAATAACTCCAGCTACTTGTAGGCCTAAGTCCTGTATATTTCACACTAAATTGTGATGCAGCCTGAATCATAATCACACCATGTTCATTTGTTGGCCAGAGGAGAACTGATCCATAAACTAAACATACTTTCTACCAAGGTTTTTTTCTCCATTCTGTCACCTGACAGAGTTTGGGTTCCTTGCCGCTGTCGAATTTTGGCGTTATTTGAGGACTAATAATATTCAGCAGTATTATTGATCTGACTCCACAGACACTATTGGATGAGGACTGAACTGAGCTAGATGATGACACCACTGCTATCTAGATGCACTGAAATTATTTTATATTTGATGATTTTTATACAGTTAATCGAAATTAACTGAGTCAACACTGATTTCAACTGAACAATGACACGTTTTACTGTTTAGAGCTGCTTCACAGCAGATGTGAATTCTGTTTGCATCATTATTTTTCTTTTTATCACTGTAAAGCAGCACTGAAACAATCTGTATTGTATAAAGTGCTATATAATGGGCATAGACCCATTATATATGGTCTATGCCCATATGGGAATAGACCCAAGATGGCGGCGCGATCAGACGCGGCGGCTGCTCCAGGTCCCAAAGACGGTGCTTTTTTGTCTTTTAATGTCGTCTGTTCGTCTCCAAATAGTGTAAATTTACCGCTAGTTCATAAGGAAATCACTCCTAAACTCAAATATGTTCGCCAAAGACTTTTGGATATCGGCAACGCATACAAAGACCAACTCTCGCCGGCGGCTACTGAGAAGCTACGAGGCCTCTGTTTACTGCTGAAGCCGGACCTCGAGACCACGGCCTCGCCTACTGTCGCTACCCGCACAAGGCGGCGTCGCAAGCGGTGTGAGAGAGGACGGAAGCGCGGTAAGCGCGGAGGTATACGAGCTAGGCTGAGGGAAAACCCCACAAGACCGGCTCTTCCAACACTCATGCTCTCAAACGTTCGCTCTCTGGAAAACAAACTGGACTTAATTCAACTCAGTCGATCTACACAGCATGAGACAAGGGATTGTTGTGTGTTTGTTTTCACTGAAACATGGCTGAACGACAACATCCCGGACTCCGCCATTCAGCTGCACGGACTAACTTGCTACCGCGCGGACAGAGATTCATCACTGTCTGGTAAGACTCGCGGCTTGTGTGTGTACGTCAACAAAGAATGGTGTAACAATGCTGGGGTAGTGACAAAACACTGTTCATCGCTGGTGGAGTTTATGTTTGTGAAGTGTCGACCGTTCTATCTGCCGCGGGAGTTCACGGCCATTGTTATTGTCGCGGTATACATCCCACCGTGCGCAAACGCAAAGGACGCGCTTCGCGAGCTGTACAGCGCCATCAGCGAACAACAAACAAATAACCCGACGGCTTTTTCATCATAGCCGGTGACTTCAACCACGCAAACCTAAAGACAGTTTTGCCAAAGTTCTACCAACATGCGAACTTTGCAACAAGGGGAAATAACACACTGGACTTTGTTTACACAACAGTTAAGAGCGCATACAAAGCTGAACCCCTCCCCCACCTCGGGTACTCAGACCACATCTCTGTTATGCTAATCCCAGCATACAGACCACTTCTGAAACTGGCCAAACCGGTTCACAAACAGATCAAGGTATGGCCAGACAATGCCACCTCAGCACTGCAGGACTGCTTCCAGGACACAGACTGGAACATGTTTAAAGAGGCGGCCACCTACAACAACCACACAGACCTGCAGGAGTACACTGAAACTGTGACTGCTTACATCCAAAAGTGCACTGATGATGTGACAGTCACCAAGACCATCACCACACGCGCCAACCAGAAGCCATGGATGACAGCAGAGGTTCGTGGGCTGCTAAAGACCAGAGATGAAGCATTCAGATCAGGAGATAAAGCAGCCCTCAAAACAGCAAGAGCCAATCTGTCCCGCAGCATCAAAAATGCAAAACGGTCATATGCTCAAAAAATCAACAATCACTTCACAGACAGCAGTGACACACGGAGCCTGTGGCAAGCTATTCAGACTATCACAGACTACAAGCCCCCGCCACAGGCCTGTGATGACGACACATCCCTCCCAGATACACTCAACCACTTTTACTCACGGTTTGAAATGCTGAATGACACACCTGCACAAAACTGCCCACACCTCCCAACGACCAGGCGCTCTGTCTGTCTCCAGCCGGCGTAAGGAAGTCCCTATCTAGGATCAACCCACGCAAGGCTGCGGGTCCCGACAACATACCTGGCCGTGTACTGAAAGACTGTGCTGCACAGCTGACAGATGTCCTAACAGATATCTTCAACACCTCGCTGAGCCAGGCAGTCGTCCCCACATGTCTCAAATCCACAACAATCATACCGGTACCAAAGAAATCACCTGTGTCCTGTCTAAATGACTACCGTCCCATAGCACTGACTCCAATCATAATGAAGTGCTTTGAGAGGTTAGTCATGCACAACATCAAAACCAGCCTCCCCAACACACTCGATCCGCTCCAGTTTGCATACCGTCCGAACCGCTCTACGGACGATGCAATTTCCTCCACTCTCCACCTGGCTCTTACCCACCTAGAAAATAAAGACTCCTACGTTAGAATGCTGTTCATTGACTTCAGCTCAGCATTCAACACAATAATCCCACAACAGCTCATAAATAAACTCAACCTGCTGGGCCTTAACAATTCCCTCTGCAATTGGATCCTGGACTTTCTAACCGGAAGACCTCAGTCAGTCCGTGTCGGCCACAACACCTCGAGCACTACCACACTGAACACAGGTGCCCCACAAGGCTGTGTGCTCAGCCCGCTGCTCTTCACGCTGCTGACCCACGACTGCACTGCCAAGTCCAGCTCCAACCACATCATCAAGTTCGCTGATGACACAACAGTGGTAGGCCTCATCAGCAACAACGATGAAACGCACTACAGAGAGGAAGTGGCACAGCTGGCTGAATGGTGTGGCACTAACAACCTGTCCCTCAATGTGAGTAAGACAAAGGAGGTTGTGATGGACTTCAGGAGAAACTCCGGTGATCACCCCCCACTGACCATCGACAGCTCGCCTGTGGAGAGAGTCAGCAGCACTAAATTCCTGGGGGTGCACATCACAGAGGATCTCACCTGGTCCACCAACACCATGTCACTCTCCAAGAAGGCACAACAGCGCCTACACTTCCTCCGCCGGCTGAAAAGAGCAAGTCTCCCTCCACCCATCCTCACCACTTTCTACAGGGGCACCATTGAGAGTGTGCTGACCAGCTGCATCACTGTCTGGTACGGGAACTGTACTGCAGCAGACCGCTGCAAGGATCATCGGTGCCCCTCTCCCCTCCATCCTGGATATTTTCCTCACACGATGCTCCAGCAAAGCCAATAGTATCGTGAAGGACTCCACACACCCCTCCCACAGTCTCTTCCAGCTCCTACCATCAGGAAGACGGTACCGGAGCATCAGAGCCCGCTCTGCCAGACTGCTCAACAGCTTTTTCCCCCAGGCTGTGAGAGCCCTGAACTCAAATCACCCCGTCCCTCTCTGAAACCCCATACAAACCCCCTACCTCCTGAAACATGGACCATCTGAAACTTATGGAACTTTTTTTTGTGCAATCGAAGTGTGCTACACACAGGTGAGTGGGCCTGTACAAACCACCTGTAGTAGCACACTCTCCTCCTCTATGCGCACTAGTCACTTTTCACACACACTGCTGTGTGTACACAAATCCCACAAAAGACTCAGTAATATATGTATGTTTACATGCTCATGCACTACAAATCATCCTGCACTGTTCCCCAGCCAGCTGCTTGAACTCAATGTTTCTCCTTGCACATGTACAGTACTTATCTGAAGCATTCGTATAGTTTGTATAGTTTGTATTTTTTAGTTTGTATAGGT
Organism: Onychostoma macrolepis; assembly: GCF_012432095.1. NCBI lineage: Eukaryota > Metazoa > Chordata > Actinopteri > Cypriniformes > Cyprinidae > Onychostoma > Onychostoma macrolepis. Next base: position 3,233,098 of record NC_081176.1, read on the forward strand.
ACTTTTTTATAGATAGTATATTTATATTTATAGTCAAAATCTATCAGTAGGATAGTTGTGTATAGGTTTATATTGTCTTACTCCATTGTTGTATGCCTGTATTTATGTAGCACCGTGGTCCTGTGAGGCACGACATTTCGTTCCACTGTATGCCCCCGCATGTAGCGGAATGACAATAAAGCTCAACTTGACTTGACTTGATAATGGTGACTTGACTTAAATTGGTTCAAATCTTCAAAAAAAAGTGCATGAAACAAGCAACCTTTTAATTTTTAATGAAACTTGCCTTTGTTTTATGTTAATTTTCTTAGGCATATCTGACAATATTTAGTGCTGGATATACACAAAAATAGAATAAATCAGGATTTTTTTTCACAGCACTGTACACCAGCATTTATGTTCAGTAGTGTGACATTAATGTGTGGAAATGGACATTTTATCAGTGTGTGATTGCTATTTTCAGGAAATGCACTGCACTGTAAAAAATGATTCACTATATTTACTCAATAAAATTGAGGTAACAATTTGCACTTACTTTTTTTGAGTAGATTCTATCCTATATATTGAGTAAAGAGTACCTAAATTTTACAACTATGACAAACTAAAAGAAATTAGGTAATGTCTACCTAATATTTTTCATTAAATTACATAACTAATTACTTATAAAAATTTAGTAACATTAACTCTATTCTTAGTAGGCATGTTGCATTGATTACAGTAAAAGTGTTTCTGTGACAGTCAGTTAACTAAGGAGTTTCAAACAGTTTGTCCACAAAAAGTTTCAATCTATGGCAGAATTTGGACTCACACAGACATCAAGAATCAGCTTATGAACCTCAACAATGGTGACCAATAAAAGAAAATAAAAATCATGCTGCAATGCATGCTGGGTACTAGCATAGTACAAAATTCATCCATGGCTCCCAGCATGCATTGCAGCATGATTTTTAATTTTCTTTTATTGGTCACCATTGTTGAGGTTCATAAGCTGATTCCTGATGTCTGTGTGAGTCCAATTTCTGCCATGGATTGAAACTTTTTGTGGACAAACTGTTTGAAACTCCTTTGTTAACTGACTGTCACAGAAACACTTTTACTGTAATCAATGCAATATTCATTTAACCAGAGATTAGACACACAACGAGTCTGCGCTCACTCTCAATGAGATCAGTTCACTTACAGACGATTGTCATTATAAATATATGACAACCAACTACCGATCATTTCCTCTGGGTTTTGAGCTGTAACAAATATGTTTGAGGAACACATGGTTACAACAACCAGAGAAAAAAAAACAACTAGCACATAAGTCAAGGGTCAAGAGCCCAACTAAAGCAGACACTGATCTCTAACATGGTTACTTCAATTGAAACAATAAATCAACATCTAAACCTTAGTTAATTCTCAATAAGATGTTCTGTAGATGTCTGACTGAAATAAGTTCAGAGCACTCATAATTGTTAGTTTTAAAAACTTAAATGTTTTAAGGCAATCGGTTTACTCAAATGGTTTGTTACCCTAACTTGTTGGGTTTTACAGTGATGAACTGTTGCCTACTAAGAATAGAGTTAATGTTACTAAATTTTTATAAATAATTAGTTATGTAATTTAATGAAAAATATTAGGTAGACATTACCTAATTTCTTTTAGTTTGTCAAAGCTGTAAAATTTAGGTACTCTTTGCTCAATATATAGGATAGAATCTACTCAAAAAAAGTAAGTGTAAATTGTTACCTCAATTTTATTGAGTAAATATAGTGGATTACTCAATTTTATTGAGTAAATATAGTGAATCATTTTTTACAGTGTGGTAACAACTAAAAAAAGACAACCAAAAATATAATTCAACAGAGGATGATGGCTGTGGTGAAACAAGCACTCAAATAATGGTGAGCAGTAATCTACTTTATTTAATTTATCTTTTATTAACTATTATCTTTATAGTTTATAATACATAATAACTGCTATTGTATTTCAGGAACTGAGACCTGTGGGAGTGCTGGAGAAATCAAGTGTACCAAGTCCTGTCTCCTCAGACATGAAGAGATCTTCAGACATGAAGAGATTGAGGAGTTAAATGAAGTCAAAGAGCTAAAAGAAGATTTACAATATTAGTGCCATTTCAGTACGAAAACAGAGAGATAGCTGAGGCAGTGGAAAGGTAATGAAATCTAGTTATAACAGCAATTATTCTCAATGCTTAACATAAGCTCTCAACTTTTTTTTTTTTGTGGACTCTGATTCTCTCTGATTGACTGGAAGGTGTGCATTAAAACAGTGAATGCAGATAATTACAATCAGTTCCATCGCTATTTTAAATCAATGCACCGCTTGTACTGTAGCACACACATACAGTCAGAACGCTAGATCTAATGACCTGTAACCAAACAAACTCATGAAAATTTACTTAGTTTTACGCTTCCAGTCACATTGTACTCCACAAACATTAAAGGGTTAGTTCACCGAAAAATGAAAATTCTGTCATTAATTACTCACCCTCATGTCGTTCCAAACCTGTAATACCTTTGTTCATCTTCAAAACACAAATTAAGATATTTTTGATTAAATCGGAGAACTTTCTGACCCCTCTCTATAGGCAGCAACGCAACTTACACATTTAAGTTCCAGAACAGTAGGAAAGACATTGTGGAAGTAATCCATGTGACTCCAGTGGTTTAACCTCAGTTTAGTCTTCTGTCGCATGAACACAACACTCATGCGTTGTGATGCTCTTGTGAATGCACATTACAGATCAATATTTTTGTAAATAAGTGGTAAAGTAGTTTTTTTTTTTTTTTTGGATGCAAACACTCGTGTCGCTTGATGAATTACTTTAACGATGTCTTTCCTACCATTCTGGAACTTGAATGTGTAAGTTGCATTGCTGTCTATGCAGGGTCAGAAAGCTCTCGGTTTCTTTATAAATATATTTGTTTGTGTTCCAAAGAGGAATGAAGGTCTTACAGTGTGAAACCACACAAGGGTGACTAATTAATGACAGAATTTTCATTTTTGGGTTAGCTATCTCTTTAAAGGCAGCTCTAACTTAATTTTTTAAACTAGCTGTAACAGGTGTGTATTACACAATTTTAATCAACTTCAGTGGAGGCAACCTGTTTCATGTCGAGTGGTTCTTTGCCTCCACCTCATGCATTAAAATCATGTAATGCACACCTAGCCATGGATTAGCACTTATGTGTAGAGGGTTATAGGTTACACACAGTATTAAATGAAGGGGGCACAATAACTGTGGAACACATATATTCTATATACTGTATTCTAGTAGTATTTAAATTATATACTTGTATATTTGTAAATTGTTTTTTTTTCTATTATTATTTTTTTTATTATTATTTAATTAATTTATTTAAGGTTAGAATTTTGAACGAAAAACCAAAATGATAAAGAGGGCAAATAACTTTGGAGGACTCTGTACAGTATTTAAACATGATTGTGTCTATGCTTTTTTCCAGAAATGCATGTTATTGTTCAAGGGGTAGTCGAATGGACTATCAGTGGAGGAACAGAAAGCTCTGAGATTTGATTATAAAGATCTTAATTTGTGTTGAATGAAGGACTTGCAAATCATCAAGGACTTGCAGGTTTGGAACGATATGAGGGTGAGTAATTGATGACAGAATTTTCATTTTTGGGTGAACCAACCTTTTAACTTCTGTTACCTGGAGTGTTCAAAGACATTGGTAATGCTGACCAATATGTCATAAGAAATTAATTGGGACTAGAATGAATATTTCACACAAACACTTGGTAACATCACAATTCAGGATTTATTTTAAGCATACTAAATATGCCTGTAGTAGTGAAAAGTGTAACTGAAACTTTTTTTGTTTTTCCAGACTACATCCAAAATAGTGTTTCCATATCTGAGATAAAGGCAGTCATAAGAACCAAGCAGAACGATGAGGATAAGCTCTTCAAAAAATGAAACCTGTCTGAATAATGCGGGAAGAAATGTGCATGATTGTGTGATTTGTAAATAAACACTAAATACATTTAGTGTAACTCTCAGCCTGTTATTTTAAGTTTAAAGAAAAGTAAAATCATTTATTGTTGCATTGCTGTTTGAGACATTCACTGTTGTTTTGTACCTTAATTTATTATATTGCAGTTGTGTAAAATAAAACTTGTTATTCTGAATATTCTGGTTGCATTTCAGTGTTACTGTACAGCATTTTATTAGTATTGCACTTTGGTAGTACTGAATTGTACTTCAGTTGTATTATATATTGCAGTACTACTGCAGATTTATTGCAGTATAACTAGTAATACTTCAGCTGTATTGCAGTAATACTGCAGTTCTATTGCAGTTGTTTGTTAGTAATACTACAGCTCTACTGCAGTTGTATTTCAATAGTACTTCAGATGTATTGCAGTAAAACGGCAATAATGCAGTTTTTTCGTGTCCAAAAAACTGCATTTTTCTACATGTAACAAAAACTGCAGTATTACTTTTTTTAAAAACTGCAGTAATTTTTTGTAAGGGATTGCTGATGACATAATGAACAATGATATTTTCTGCTTGAATTGCTGAATGAATTGAGTTGAATCAGCTTGTAAAAGTGATATTTGTGTCTTTTCTCATATCGCTATTTTCTGATTAGCTTCAGAACCAGTGATGACCACTTTGTGAATGAATCTGTCCACATTACATTGAATGTTATTTCATATTATAAATTCTAATGTCATGGACAGGAAATATGCATAAAATTAGTCCGTTTTCGTGTGCAGTGTGCTCATACTGCTATGATTTTGTGTTAACACTTTACAAGAACAGTACATGAATTATCATGTACTAATACCTTAATTAATAATTACTTGACTATGAACTAATGAAGAGTTAAGACATGTATTAATCAAGAACTAATGAAGAACTAACTTAACTACGACATGAGTCATATGAATTACCGCATGAATAACACCATTTAATTACATGTTAGTTCCTGCATGTTAGTTAATGTATTAATTAACACTTTGGGGTAAACTAAATCAAACATGCTCTAGAAGAAAGATTCATGAAAATGGCATACTGCAAAATTGTTTATAAATTTTCCACCTGCAGCTATGTCACAAACATCAGTGAATGACAGTGGATTTCTTGCAATATTTACGTTTAACTTAACTCATCCAACGCACAATGATGCATTCATAATTAAAAACAACTTCATCTCATCCTGTTTTGAGTGATTCCACTGCTGCCATCCTACAATAACGTATTCATTAAGTAGATGCAATTTTCCAAATTAAAATCAGTGTTAGCATAGAGATGATGGTTATGTTATGGATTGTCAAGATTTGTCTTGTGTTCTTGCTCTTCTTTTGGGCCACTATTGCTCCTTCAAAATGTTAACCTTCCTCCTACCGTTCAGTTCCTTCTCCATCCAAATGCAGCCACATGACCTCTGCTCTTCCACTTTTTTACAAACCACCAAAAAACACCAAATATCTGATTTAGATGAGCTGAATATGTATAAAACATGTGTAATTGATAACTTTTTAAAGATGTGCCCCTCCAAGACAAGTTATGACATTATGATACATTAACAAGTCATGAATTAATGTTAAGTTAATGATGAGTTATTAATATTGTGCCCCCCCAAGTAAAGTCATGACATTATGATACATTAACAAGTCATGAATTAATGTTAAGTTAATGATGAGTTAGTAATATTGTGCCCCCCCAAGTAAAGTCATGACAAAACTTGAAATATTTACGTATCTTTTATATCATTAAGATATTCTTATCAATGCATTTTTATCATTTTATCAATAAGTGATTTAGACTTTTAGACCCCTTAACCTACCTCCAAACCTAAACCTACCCATTTTATAAACATGCAAGGTATAACTATTTTAGTAACAATATAGCATTAAAAAGGTTTTATAATCGCTAATCCCACTCCTACATCTACACCTAAGCATAGCTATTTCTGTACAGTAGAAGAAAAACATGACAGACAGATAAATGCAATTACAATCATTTATTTACAATAGTCTAACCTATTGAGGTCATAAACGCATGAATTAGCATTTCTGCATTTGACGTTGAGAGCATAGGTCGCAATTTAGATATGTTTTTGAGATGGAAAAACGCAGTTTTACAGATGCTAGAAACATGGCTTTCAAATGAAAGATTGATATCTTCATTTGAGCAGAATTTATGTTGTTAATCGCTGAAAATATTATCCAGATTATTTTCCTGATCCTCTCCCTCTCAGTGAACTCGTGAAGGCGCGCGCGTGCTAGCTAGTGATGGGTCGTTCTTGAACGATTCGTTCATTTTGAACGAATCTTTAATGTGACTCGGGAAGAACGAGTCGTCTCAGGGAGTGATTCGTTCAGTCGCGCATGCGCAACATCCTATAGGTTCTGTACTGGAATTAGTTCACCTGTTTCGAGTCATCGGGTTTGAGTCGTTTGTTCATCACGTGAGAACCTCATACACTAACCTATGCAGTCAGAGCCGGAAAGAGAATTGATTAGTTCACCTGTTTCGAGTCATCGGGTTTGAGTCGTTCGTTCATCACGTGACAGCCCCATAAGCTAAACCAATGCAGTCAGAGCCGGAAAGAGAATTGATTAGTTCACCTACCGAGTCTTCGGGTTTGAGTCGTTCGTTCATCACGTGACAGCCTCATACACTAACCTATGCAGTCAGAGCCGGAAAGAGAATTGATTAGTTCACCTGTTTCGAGTCCTCGGGTTTGAGTCGTTCGTTCTTTTGTCACGTGACCACTTGCCGGATCAGTAAAATACTATAAAGTAAAACTGTATTTTTTTGTATGTTGGATCATATTTATCAAAATATGTGTAATAAGCATTTTCCTAGAAATAAAAATGGTCTGTTCATTTCTGTCACTATGTTTTTGTTACTGTTTCTTGAGGATCTGTGTTATTTTATAAATAAATAAAACCCTGTTATAAATAAAATATTGATTGATTTGTCCTTTCACTCTCTTTGTCTATCAATAAACATATAATATAACTATATAATAAAAAAATTCAAGCCTAAAATTACAAAGTTCATTTTTACTCCAATTTTGACTTTGCTGGTATAATTGTTTTTCCTAGGCAGACTTGACATATTGGTCTAATGTTTGTATAAGAAGATTGGTCAAAAAGGACACAATGACATAAAGTGAAAGCAAATAACATTTTGAATATGAATGATTAATGTTAGTTTAAAATATTAAGGTTATGATCTGGCTCTGTGGCTTTAGTATATTTTAATTTTCTTGTATTTTTTATTTAAATTGTTTTAATTCATTTTGGAATAGTTATCCTCTTTGCTAAAGCTTTTTCTGGCACAAAAATAAACAATTCAAGAGTGTGTACACAGTGTTAATGTCTAAAGTGTCATATGTTACAAAAGTATAACACTATAGTCTAATCTAAAGGGTTAACTCAAAAGACATGAATACAACAAGGTATTGTATTTTATGAAGATTAGACTCCAAAAAAAAATAAAAAAATTAAATTAAAGCATAACCAACTCTTTATTATCTTTATTACTACATTCAGTATTATGGAAAAGAACCATTGTGACAGAGATTAAAAGCAATAATTTGAGACCAGAAATGCATCACATAACTGTACGAGTAAATAATAATAATAATAATAATAATGACTATGCACCCGTTTGTAAGGAAGGTTGTAAATTAACTAATTTCTCTGCCCAAAGCTGTCACGTCACGTGACAAAAGAACGAACGACTCAAACCCGATGACTCGAAACAGGTGAACTAATCAATTCTCTTTCCGGCTCTGACTGCATAGGTTAGTGTATGAGGCTGTCACGTGATGAACGAACGACTCAAACCCGATGACTCGGTAGGTGAACTAATCAATTCTCTTTCCGGCTCTGACTGCATTGGTTAGTGTATGAGGCTGTCACGTGATGAACGAACGACTCAAACCCGATGACTCGGGAGGTGAACGAATCAATTCTCTTTCCGGCTCTGACTGCATTGGTTAGTGTATGAGGCTGTCACGTGATGAACGAACGACTCAAACCCGAATGCTTGTCAGATAAGAGGTGAGGTGAGCTAATCAAGACCCAGGTAAACGATGAATTAATCTTTTCTGTTTCTTATAGCATTATAGTTTGTAGTGTGATCAACGTTTGCATAAGTAGTAGATGTGTTAGGGAAGTAGCATGTAACATTTTAATTATATTTTGCTAAAATGAACGAAATGACTTGAAAAAAGATTCGTTCATTTTGCTGAACGAGACTCAAAGGTCCGAGTCAGTAAAATGATCCGAACTTCCCATCACTAGTGCTAGCATCATTCAAATACACACCTCACCAGAAACACGGCATGTCGCAATCTGTGGCGAAGGCAGGCGAGAGCCAATGAGCGTTCGATTATCCTGCCGTAAAACCTGTGGTTTGAAGCGGCAACATTTGAATTTGTAACGAACGCGTCAGTCAGCGCGGGCTTTGCTGTTTACGGTCGCTGGACTTGCTGCTCGGGATGGAGATGAAGATCGTTGAATAAAGGCTTGGATTTGGGTCTGTTCCTCGCAGTCGTATGGATTCTGAAGATCTGGATTACAGCGCACAAATAAAATTGTTTCATTTCGTAATTATGTTGCGGTTTTGGTGGGTTTTTTTTATTTTTATTTGTTATAGTTCTTGTCAGTCACAGCATGTCGGAGAATAACTTACGCCTTTTGTGGCCCATGGCAAACAAAGTAAACATTTCATGACAAGTAAAGGTTAAACGATTTCAAATGTTATTTATTTTAAGGTTTAAAGTTAAGTCTTGTTTAACTTGTAGGCCCATTATTGGAAACGAGCCGGCAGCAGAAATCACACAATAAACCGAAATGTTATAATTTCATATTAAGTAAAGGAGTAAACTATTTAATGATGCAATTGAAAACAAGGTAATTGATATGACAACTAATAATAAAATTAATTCCGCGATTTCAATATTCATAAGGATTCATTTTTGTCAATACGTAAGTATTTGTACATTTAGATGCTGAAAATACGTTAGTATTGTACGTTTTAGTGCCTGTAAAAACGTAAGTAAATGTACGTTTTATAGAACCACATTTTACGTAAAATACATATGAATTATTATGAGATCACGTTGGACTTTACTTGACTCTACACATTATTAATAAATCATTAACAACTCATAGACTAACTAACATAAACTCATGACTTGTTAATGTATCATAATGTCATGGGGGGGCACAATATTACTAACTCATCATTAACTTAACATTAATTCATGACTTGTTAATGTATCATAATGCCATGACTACTTGGGGGGGCACAATATTATTAACTCATCATTAATTACTTATAACTGTAGCGAATTAGCTTAAAAAGGGAATTAGTTATAATTAATTATAACTGGTTATAATTAATAATAAATATTTAGATTAGATCTTAGAATTAACTGTAGCAGAATTGATATTACAATTACTTGATCTGTCCGTCCACCGAGCAGACAATATAATTATTTATCAATTCTAGGAAGATTACTTTCCTGGCCAAGGAACAATAGCCTTCCTACTTATACAGTGCTAGCAGTAGTTTAGCATGTAGCAAGGAGCAATCATTCAGTGACTTTGAAATGTGAGCGGAACACAGAAACAATCAATTGTGAATATAAGGGATTTAATAAATGAAACTATAACTAACATACAAACAAACTAAGCAAAACATATATATATATATATATATATATAGAATGAAGGAAAGTAAGGAAAAGAGAGAGAAAAGCAAAGAATGGCAGTATTTCACATCAATTAACCACAACCCAAATGAGAATCATCAGAGTCACAATTCACCTTAAAAGGGGTTCAAACTTAAACACGCATCTAATCAGTTGTAAATGGTTACTTGCATTGGTTTGTTGCTGAATAAGTGTCTCGATGCTGTATACGAGGTTCTTCGACGATTTCTTTAGGAGGGAGTTGAAGTCCGCAGCAAGTCCACAAAGTTACTTGAAGGTAAACACTGCCAGAAGGTTAAACTCAAGAGGAGAGTTTTGGAGTGTGTTCGTCTCACGAAGAAGAGTTTTGAGCCATGATTAGTCTGCGTTCGGAACTTTTAAGGGTTCATTGCCGCACCCATTTGGTGGGTGGAGTGGCCAATCAGAGGCATGCATTCTGAGCGGGAGATACATCCTTTGTCTCCGTTTATGGCCCATTCGCATTTTATTGCGGATCTGGACCGCTAGTGCAGCTTTTAATTCAAAACATAGTAAGAATTGTTTGATGCATTTCACGATCACATAGTGTACATTATTGTGTGAGAAATAAAGAGAAGATCATTTTGATACCAAGAAGGTAACCTCCAAATGATATTAAAGAAGAGATACACTCATACACTGGAATATAGGCATTTAACGTCTAACTAATACAAGAAAAGGGTTTTAACTAAGTTAATATAACAGGGGAATATACATACAACACATGCATATAGCAGATACATTTATAACTGCTTAATTATGGCCTAAATAGAGAAAATGTCTTTAGGTGTGTGTGTGACGTGTATTTGAAAAGTCGTGGAGACAGACAACTGGTCTGGTCCCTGGCACGGGGGTTTGAAGCTTGATAAAGACACCTAGTGTCTTTAGCATCCTTTTGATAGTGATAAAGACCATCTGCAATTTAGTACCCATATAAATGTAAACGCTGAGGCCAGGTCAGTAATTTATATGCAAATGTCAAAAGGCTAAAAGGGTTTTTTTTTAAAGCAAAGTGTAATCAGCCATCACTGATCCTAAACAGACGTTACATAACTTAACATGAATTCATGAGTTGTCAATGTATCATGTCATAACTTGTCTTGGAGGGGCACATCTTTAAAAAGTTATCAATCACACATGTTGTATACATATTCAGCTCATCTAAATCAGATATTTGGTGGTTTGTAAAAAAGTGGAAGAGCAGAGGTCATTTGGATGGAGAAGGAACTGAACAGTAGGAGGAGAGGTTAACATTTTGAAGGGGCAATATGTTAAATATTGTAAAAAAAAAAAAAAAAAAAAGAGAGAGAGAATGGTTTTCTCCTGTTTTTCAGTAGAGAGGGAGTCAGGGAGGGAACTATTGTGTTGTTTGTTTCCTTTTCTTTTTTATGAGGTAAGTGTAGAGTGATTCCCTTGTATTAGATACTGACCGTTTTATTTGTTATTTTGGCCTCTTCCTATTCCTGAAGTTATTTTGTTATATTAATAAACCTTGTTGCACCTGACCTCTGCTTTTGTATGTGACATTTTTGAGCCACAAACACTGTTTCTGTGTTACTTTTAGTGTTGCTTCCCCTACACTAGACGGGCAGAATGTTACAGCAGTTAGTCTTGAGCACAACAGGATGACAAGCATAACATACTGCTGATTTAATAAAATTGAAATATAACATTTTAGTCGGTTAAAGGAGCTTTATAATTAGCCTAACTGTAAGCTGTGTATAACTCGGTTTGATGAATATAATGTGAATTAATTCGGATAGCACCTGCCAAACGAATAAAATTTAATTGAAACATGTTATTTAAAAATAAACAACAAAATAAAATAAAATGCATTTATAAATGAAGTGTGTTATTTAAATATCTTAGGGTGATGCTTCTTTCATGTTGTGAAGTTTTGTTTTCTTCAACTGATTCAAAGATTCTCCAGCAGCTGTCGGTTTGTGTTTCAGCTGCTGAACTGAATCAAATGTTTACAAAATCAGTGACTGATGGAGAATCTGTCACTTTGGATATTTTTAATGACATTCACATCATTGAAATTGCTGGAGATCCAGGTAAGATCTGTGTAGATGATCAGTCGAAAGAGACAGACTGGGATCATCAGATTGGATCTCTCACCTTCACAAACATCAGAAGCACAGAGTCTGGAGATTATAAACATGCTGTTATTTTACTAAGTGATGAGTTGAAAGTCAGGTGAAATGTGCCACAGACACTCTAAAGGAGGAGCACGAGTAATTTAGAGACCAGAAGATCAGACTTGAGGTAAGCCCTTTTGACCAGTAAATAACCATCTACTCAAAGCACCCATAGTAACTATACACACTGTAAAACCCAACAGTTAGGGTAACTCAAACCGTTTGAGTAAACCGATTGCCTTAAAAACCTGACAAGTTAGGTTAACTCAAACCGTTTGAGGAAACTTATTGTCTTAAAATATTTAAGTTTTTTAAAACTAATAGTTATGAGTACTCTGAACTTATTTCAGCTGAGTTCAGTAAATAAGATATATGCCCAACAAGTCACGGTAACTCAAACTGTTTGAGTAAACCGATTGCCTTAAAAACCCAAGTTAGGATAACTCAAACCATTTGATGAAACTTATTGTCTTAAAACTTTTAAGTTTTTAAATCTAACAGTTATGAGTGCCCTGAACTTATTTCAGTTGAGTTCACTAAAATAAGATATACATTGCAGTTAATTAAGTGATTAATTAAGTGCTGATTGAGCATTAGTGATGAACACCTGCTGTTAACAAATATGTTCGAAGAACAACTAACACAGAAGTCAAGGGTCAAGAGCCCAACTAAAGCAGACACTGATCTCTAACATGGTTACTTCAATTGAAACAATAAATCAACATCTAAACCTTAGTTAATTCTCAATAAGATCTTCTGTAGATGTCTGACAGAAATAAAGTCAGTCTGGTTATTAATAAGTGGAGCTGGTGATGCTGTTTGTGGGGTTGTTTAATCAGATTTTGAGATTTAATGTATTTTATTTCAGTTGATTTCATCTAAGCATGTGTCTAAAGTCAGTTGTTGTTCTTGTGTTTCTCTTTCTGTCAGTGATTCTGTTTGTTAACAGCAGGTGATCATCACTAATGCTCAATCAGCACTTAATTAATCACTTAATTACTTAACTGCAATGTATATCTTATTTTAGTGAACTCAACTGAAATAAGTTCAGAGTACTCATCACTATTAGTTTAAAAAAACTTAAATGTTTTAAGGCAATCGGTTTCCTCAAACTTTTGAGTTACCCTAACTTGTTGGGTTTTACAGTGCAGAAAGGTAATAAAAATCCCCAGAACACCCTACTACTAACCACCTAATTGCTAATTATTAATTTATTAAATTGTATTATTAACAGCTGGAACTGGAGCAGGCACTGTTTTCTCCAGTCAAGGGAACTGAACCCACTAAACATTGGACGTCGGATAGACGTGCAGATCATGTCTATATTGGGTCCGTCGGTCCATGACCAATTCTGGACATCTATTCGACGTCCAAACTAGGTCCTCTATTTGGACGTCTAACCATGACCCAAATTGGACGTCAGATTGACGTTCGACATTTGACCTTTGAACTGGGTATTTTTTGGGCGTCATTTGGACGTCTAGGTGCAGGAAATTTACATGGTTGTATGTAATATATTTTTATTTACAAATATCAACATTGTTGTTATCAACATGATTGATACATATGAATACAGATTTTTTTTAATAAACAGTCACGATTTATTATGTGTATGCCGAATAGGCCATGTTTTTTTTTTTTACATTTTCCTGTTGAATCTAGCTGCTGAGCCAAACAAAACATAGGACTACAGTTATAGAAGTTAAGTAAAATTATATATAAAATAAGTCTAAATTTGACGTTGAAAAGACGTCCACAAACGACCACATTTGGAAAATAAATAGCCCTTACACGGAAGTCCCACGGACGTCAATATATGACGTGCTGTAGACGTCGAAAAAGGCCGTCGCCTGGCGTTACAAAACAACCCCTTCAGTGGACCTAAATTGGACGTCCAAAAATAACATGGAAAAGACGTCACTCCGACGTCACATGGCGCAGTGGGAATGTGAGATGTTCTGTCTACATTTCTATCAGCTTTGTCCTTCTTTTGAGCTGTTCTTTTTAGCTGTTCAACTGCTCACCAAAACATGTGATTGCTGATGACCAGGGTTGGGGAAAGTTACTTTTAAAAGTAATGCATTACAATACTGTGTTACTCCATAAAAAAGTAACTAATTGTGTTACTTAGTTACTTTTTATGGAAAGTAATGCATTCCATTACTTTTTGTCACCTGGACTGGCCTTGCTTATTTATTTTTAATAACAGAAAACCCAAAGGTTATATTTTTGGCGACTGTAAAGGCCCTTTCACACCAAGAGTGAAAGTAAGACTCAGGCTGAAGAAAATACCTCTTCCTCTGCACTTGCTTCCAATTTCTCTCAACGCGGGGACAGGAAAGGTGTCAGGGAATACATAGGAAAACAAAGTAACTTGTGTTACTTTTTTGAGAAGTAACTCTTTTAAAAGTAATATGTTACCTTACGAGTTACTTGAAAAAAGTCATCTTATTACGTAGCTCACTTTACTTGTAATGCGTTACCCCCAACACTGCTGATGGCATAAAGAACAGTTATTTTCTGCTTGAATTGCTGAATGAATTGAGTTGAATCAGCTTTTAATTGTGATATTTGTCTTTTCGTTTATTGCAATTTTATGATTTATAAAACGATTATGAGTCAATCTGTTACTGGTAATGACTGTCTGTCTTTACCATTAAATATCCACAGTCATAAAACCCAAGCACGACAGGATGACACATGAGACAAATACATGTATTTTATTTTAATTAGCTGTAAGCTGTTTTGAAGTCTGTTTGTTCTTCAAATAGGCCTCAGCGGCAGCAGCCAGGCTCAAGCGATGTTGTGCTTGTGCTACATTTGCCATATCCAGAACACCATAGTGTATGTGTGTGATACTGTAATCACTGTACAAAACATTGATATACATTTCAATTTCCTGAAAAGACATGAAAAACACATTAACAATTTCCATGTGTTTCTGGATGCTATGATATTGGGGAACCACAAAATAAAAATACAATTTTATACATCATAATAACACCAAAAGATTTGATACAAACAGTGAAAACAAAACAAAGACAGCCTACAAGGCACTAGTTAGTGCCCAGTATTTAACTCTACCATCAGTTCCAGTATATACAGTATTTGATCATCGTTTTTTTTGGGGGGACATTTTCGCACACATTTCAATACATTTCAATTCATACAAATTAACTTTTTTTAGGTCTGCAACAATGAAAATACCCTTGCAAAATGGATTTACTGTAGTAAACTGTATTTACTGTATTTACTGTACTATAATAATATTTACAATAAGGTGCAAACAGTAAATGCATTTAATGTAAACTGGTTAAAAGATGCTTAAAACTGCTAAAACAATGTCTGTTCACTGACCATCTGATGAACGTTACACACAAAACGTCAGTCAGCTGCTTGTCAGTTACCTGAACCCTATAGAAAATGAGTGGTGAACTGAAGGGAAGAAGCACCAACATGGAGCTGGGAATCTAAAGGGTCTGGAGTGATTCTGGATGAAGGAATGGTCTCTGATCTCTTGTCAGGTGTTCTCTAACCTCATCAGGCATCATAGGAGAACATTTAGAGCTGTTAAACTGGCAAATGGAGGTTTCAAAAGTATTGAATAAAAGGGTGCCATTAATTGTGGCCAATATGTATTAGAGAAAACATTTATTTCATAATAATATCCCCCCCCCCCCCCCCCCATTTTAAATTCTTATTATCCAATGAAATGTTTGATTTTTGTGATTTTTTAAAATAAAAGATCAAAAGGATTAACAATGCAGATTCATTTTCAGAGTCTTCTTTGATCATATTTACCAAGGGTGCCGATATTTTTGGCCATGACTGTATGATCAGTGTAAAGACAGATTCAGAGACAGACTGGAGGTTAATTATATGCCTGGATCTCTGACCATCACAAACACCAGAACACTCCGGACATTATTATTTTCATATGAGCAGCAGGACCGTCAGGATCAGCACCATTAGGAGTTTCAGTAATACTGTCATTGGTGAGTGTCATTTAAACATACAGGGATCTTCCCCTTGAACATTTCGAAAACAAATCAATAATTGTTTTTATTTCATTTATTTTATATATACTGTACATGACATGAATATCATATCACCTTCACATGCATGTCAAAATGACACAATTTTCACAGCAAGATGTTTACTAATGTTATTTCCATGCTGCTGTTTCTTGTTGGGCTCACTGTGCTGTAGTGCTGTTTTAACCGCTATACTTAAAACTTATAACTTTATCAGTTAAATCATACAACTGATGCCCAAAGTAGAAAATATCAAACATATCAGTAAAAACAGATGCTCTTCACTAATAATGACTGTCTGTCTTCAGATCCAGGTCTGTCTTCCTTTGCTATATTTGGAATATGTGTTGGTTCTGGTGGCAGCTGTCATTGTGTGTTTTTGCTGTCGCATATGCATAAGGAAGACAAGGGTGAGTGAGTATTACAATATTTATTGTGGAAAAAATCATCTTTAAAAGATGCAAAAATATGTACTTCTAATTTGGCTAAGAAATTATGTGTTTAATTGAGTATGTTATTGTTTAAACATGCAACAGGAAGCAGTGAAAATGAGATGCTGTGACCACTGAAAGAGATCTGAAGGGGTGGATTCTGAAATCCACTGCCGCTTCAATATATATATATCCTTTTGAGTAAGTTGCTAATTAATATTATTCTTCAAAATATTAAATTACTTTCCCATATGTGAAACTCGAAGAGTATAGAACTTACATGTTATCTCACTCCTCTCTCCTTGGTTTGACAAAAGCACCCAACACTTAAAACATAGCTACATTTGGTTACACTTTATTTTGATAGTCCACTTTAGACATTCTACTAACTATAAGCAACTTTGTAACTACATGCCAACTACATGTCAACTAATTCTCATTAATCTGCAACTACATGTCTACTAACTCTCAGAGTAGACCGTTAGGGTAGGTTTAGGGTTAGCAGAATAAGTTGACATATACTTGTAAGGTTTCTCATAGTCAGTATGTTGAATGTTGTGGACCCATCAAAATAAAGTGTTAGAAGTTATTAAGCAGACAGTCTACTAATACTTTAATAACTGCTAGTTGACATGTAGTTGCAAAGTAGTAGAATGTCTAAAGTGGACTATCGAACTAAAGTGTTTCCCTACATTTACTCTTCTGACTTACTATGACAGCTTAGGTCACAGGTCATTAGGGCCTCTCATCTACATGATTTTTACAATTTACAATTAAAGCATTTACTCTATTTTTCATCATTAAACATCAGAAAATAATGTTGAATATTGTCTGAAACCTCTGAGAAAAAGCACTTCATATGTTTGGGCAAAGTTCCTGATTAGAGCTTGGGTTTGAACAAACCAGCCTTGAAGAAGTTGCATATACTCTATGTGTGTTTGTTAGTATCACGAAGAACAGTGGCATTAATACGTTTTATATTATTATTATTATTATTATTATTATTATTATTGATTAATATGGGGCATTTTGATGGTGCTTTAGGATAAGGTAGTAACAAATGTGAGAACAGTTTTCCTTTGGATTGTCCATTATTATGATCACCACAGAAGCAGGATTGATGGGTGAGGCCATGCCACAACAATAACAACACAAATAACTCCCAAATAAATCAAGTATTTTATTAGGAGATCAAGTGAGAGTATATGTACTGTCTTAAAGGTGCAGTAAGGGATTTCTGAGGAACATAATAATAAGCGAAGACGACCAATGAACGACAAGGAAGAACAAAAATTAACATACAGAGTTCTAAATCTCAGCAACATCAAATGTGGAAAAGATTTGTTTCTCAATGCTGATTTTAGCCATGAGAGAATTTTCAGCTTCGTATTTCCATGTCTTCATCTTAATATATTTCAGTAACATCAGTGTTTAAAGTAACATAAGCTCTCTTCATCACACTGATTGTATTTCATTTGTCTCAACACCAAACACACCTGAAGAACAAATTAAAACTTCTGTTGGTTTACAAATCCTGAAAACAGCTGTAGTTTGAAATTGTACGTTAATTTTTAAATTTAGTTTATTTTTGTTCTTGTTTATGTATTATATCCACCCTCCCAACACACGATGGAGCTATCTCCTGAATACTGGCGGCTGTCTCTGTCCTCACCTGTTTCGCCACGTCATCAGCATGCGTATTTATAGACCCAGATTGCCATAGCACCCCTGCGAAGTCTTCTTCATCGTTCTCGTTGGCAATTCTGAGCGTTTCTGTCTGTTTACCACTGTTGTGTTCGGATTATTGCTGTTTTCCCGGTTATTGCTTCTGCCTAACGTTTTGGACCAGTCTGCTTGGATCTGCTTGCCTGTTTGTGTTTGATCTCAGCCTGTTTTCGACCTTACTTTGGCCTGCCCCATTAAAGTCATCTGCACATGGATCCTATCGAGTCTCCCGAGTCTTCATTGTTACATTATGATTCCTGTAGAATTGTTTTTAATCATTTTTAGAAATTGTTTGAGAGATTATTTCTATGTGTATGTCCAGTATCAATCATTAAAATAAATATTTAAAACCACAAGAAAACCTTTTTGAGCCTCTTTCTGACAATCTGAACCCGAGCCATTTTCTTTAACATTTTAATACATTTTGATGACATTTCCAGAGCTGTAAATCACAATTTCATAATTCTCTGACAAACAGAGTCCAAAGCAAATCACACAGTGTTATTTCGTTTGGATGTGAACAGCAAGTGAAAACTAATATTAGCTTGTTACATTGTTCTGAAAAATTAACCCATGCTTTTGTAAGTTACTAGCTAATATTGGAAAAGTAAATTCTTAGTACACTAGATGGCGCAGTAAGAATCTACCCACCAGCCCAAAAAGCAGAATCCAGCGGCCTGGTCAAAGGTTTAAGACCAATTTACCCATCACACAGAGACCTTTAAAATGATACCAAACTTGAAGGGGATAAACAACAGGTTCACAAGATAATGAACTTTAAGTGAAACCTTTTGGGGGGAAAGCGGAAGAGGCAGAGAGGGCAGGGCGGAGAAGGGGGTCGTAAATGAACAAGGGGAGTGGTGCTGTTTGCTCTCTTTGGAGATTTCTTCTCTAGGTTTTATTGTTTTATTGCATGGCATCTGCAGTGTGTGAGTTCCTGAGTTTTGGCTTCACAAGGAATTAATTTCATAAGAAAATAATTTAATTCCTTGCAGTGCACCAATATAGCAGTTATTTGTCGCATATACAGCCATGTCTAGTGTGCGGTGAAATGCTTTTTACAACTATCCGTTACATAAAAATTAAAATGGTAAAAGAAAAAAAAAGTTAAAGAATAAAACTAGAATATAGGAATTGAATATGCTAATTTAATAAAACAAAATAATTTGTATTGCCAAAGCAGACATCAAATTCAAAAGAAAGAAAGAACTAAACATACAAACATACATATTTTAAGTGTGTCCAATTAGGTAATGAAAAGTTCTACACACACCTGTGGTCTTCATGCTCACTCGAACACTTGGGCCAAACATGTCATATACGTAGTCAAGTGGTTAAGTGCAAAGACCGCAAGTGTGAGTATTTGGATGGCAATTGAATCAGTGGCATGACTTGTGAATGACTCATTCAGTTGAGTCAGTTCTTTGTGAATGAATGTCAATGAATTATTTCTTAAAAACCTCTGCATTTAGAAGAAGTCACACTATGAGTGTCATAATCATAGGAATGGAAAAAATACTCTCAACCACATGCCATTAACACCTCCCACATACATGAACTGACATGAACACCAATGTAGCATTTGGACCAATCAGATTTCAGATTTCATTAGATTTAACAAATCAATTGTTCATTAGATTAACAAATAATCACAGAACCCTCACCCAATACACATACTGGGTGCCAGAATGTCTGTGGACGACTCCATGGCATAGACAGCAAGAATCCTTACACTATCAAGGTTCAGAAACGTAGCAAGGAGATCGTTAAAATAATCCATGTGACATCAGGGGTTCAACCGCAATTTTGCAAAGCTAAAAGAAAACATTTTTGTGCTCAAAGAAAACAAAAATAATGACTTTATTCATCAATTCGTCTCCTCCGCGTCACCCTATAGCACCATTTTGGAGAGTATCACATACGTAAACAACGTATGCTGTTCTGTGTCAGCAGCACCGTCCGCGGGAATGTTGTTCACGTCATTCACGCTTTGATCTGAATGTAAACTATTAGTATTTATATATTGTAGAAACTTAATATTTAACTTATGGCAAATTTGGTAATTCTGTATGTTGTCTGAGGGTTGGCATCCTCTGAGGTCCTCTGAGGGGTTGGCATCTCTTCTCAGGTGTTTGGTCATCTCAGATCTTTTAAGGGTTGGATCCAGACTGACACTTCCTAGTAATTCCTAGTTATCGTGGCAGAAACAAAGAAACAAATAGAGACATAATTAGCGTAGCTGCTGTTCCATCCAAGCAACAATTATTTGTTCAACCCAAGCTAAAGAATAATAATGACTGCAGTACAAAATTATAAGATGCATTATGTGAATGCTTGGCTAAAGAGATGGGTTCTCTTCTGTTTAAATCTAGATTTAAACAGAGAGAGTGTGTCTGAACCCCGAACGTTATCAGGAAGGCTATTCCAGAGTTTGGGAGCCAAATGTGAAAAAGCTCTACCTCCTTTAGTGGACTTTGCTATCCTAGGTACTACCAAAAATCTAGAGTTTTGCTACCTTAAGGAGCGGGTTAGGTTGTAGCGTGGTAGAAGACTAGTTAGGTACGCAGGAGATAAACCATTTAGTGCCTTATAGGCAAGTAATAATATTTTGAAACTGATACGGAACTCAATAGGTAGCCAGTGCAGAGAATGTAAAATTGGGGTAATATGATCATATTTTCTTGACCTGGTAAGGACTCTAGCCGCTGCATTTTGGACTACCTGTAGCTTGTTTATTGAAGATGCAGGACAACCAGCTAGCAGTGCATTACAATAGTCCAGTCTAGAGGTCATGTGTCACGGATCGGCCAGGCCCGACCTTCCACCAATCACAACGCTCCACCTCACCTGAGTACTGATCACGTCCACCTGCACCTCATCAACTCATCACCAGCACTCAAGATATAAACACCATCTCCACACACACTCACCGTCCGATCTCGTCGACACGACCTGGACTCCTCTTCAGCTACCTGTTGAGACAAAGAACAATATCCTTTAAATTCTACCTACCTCGAAAGTCTTACCTTCTGTATCTGCTCCTTGTGTTCCTCTCATCCTCCTAGATCGTTCTCCCCTGGATCCGTCTGTCTGTCAAGCCCCGGTCTCCGCTATTGGAACAAGATATAGTGTGTGTGGATTCAAGATCATCTCTACCTCCTTGCCTTTTCCTCTAAAACTCATTGTGTCTAATAAATCTATATTTTTATATACTCATCCCGTGTCCGACCCATACTGTGACAGAAGATCGGACCAACACAGCTTCACAGACAAGATGAGTGCACCGGATCCCTTCCAGGAGCTGGTGGATTCCCTCAAGAGAGTCTTGCTGCAATCACCCAAACCACCAGTGCCATCAGCTCCACCATCATCACCCACTCGCACCACCTCTGACACTTCTTCTCCGATTGTCTTCGCCAGTCCCATGGCCAGGCCAGCGCCCTTCTCTGGTGCGGCGGAGGAATGCAATGGCTTTCTCTTACAATGTAACCTCACCATGGACTTACATCCGCAGATGTTCCCGAATGATCAGTCCAAGATAGCCTTCATAGTCACCTCCCTAACTGGACCGGCACTTCGTTGGGCTGAGACCATTTTGCACCAGGCGGGACCCGCTACGCAAACGTTCCAGAACTTCCTGCACCACTTCAGAGAGGTGTTCAGTAGCTCCCCTGGAGACTCGACTGTGGGTGAGCAATTATATCGATTACGTCAGGGTACAACACCCATTCATGCATATGCTCTCCACTTTCGCACACTCGCAGCAGCCAGCGGATGGAACGAGCCCTCTCTCCTAACCGCTTTTCGACAAGGGCTTAATCCCTCTCTTCGCTTGCACCTCTCGGCATATGACGACACCTATGGCCTGGAAAAATTTATCCAACTGGCTATTCGATGCTCTAATCGCATTCAATCCTGCAGTAATGAGACCGCCTATGCCATTGCATCTCCTCCTCCGCAACCGCCAGAAACCAGTGACCCTCCAGAACCGATGCAAACTGACTCTAATCGTCTATCGATGAAAGAGAGACAGAGGAGAATCACTCAAGGGTTATGCCTGTATTGTGGCGAGAGCGGGCACAGGATCCTGGAGTGCCCACTTCGACCCCCGCGAGCCGTGGTGAGTACCATCCGTCCTCACATACCTAAACTGAATCCTCTATCCACAATCGTACAACTTACTGCCGGCTCCTGTATATTTTCAGTATCCGCCCTCCTCGACTCCAGCTCAGCGGGGAATTTCATCTCCGGATCCCTCGTCCATCAGCTCGGGCTCTCGACCTCGACTACGGAGAACACCTATGAGGTCCAATCAATAACTGGACAACCGCTAACAAGACGTTGCGTCCGTCAGAGTGTTGGCCCAATTGGTCTACAAATTGGTCAGTTGCATCATGAAGAAATACATCTGTTGGTTCTGGAGGGCTCCACTGCGGACGTCATCCTTGGGCGCCCGTGGCTGGTGCAGCACAACCCTCATCTATCTTGGAGGACAGGAGAAGTCTTAAAGTGGGGTGAGAGTTGCTTCCCTCACTGTTTCCCCAGACGTCCATCACCAGTTTCCGACGACCCAATTCGCATTCCAGTTCACTCAACATCCATCGAGAGCCCGATAGAGAAGCAATCCGTGGACATCCCGCTTGCTACTCCCACTTTAATAGCGTCTTCTGTCCGAAGAAAGCTGCCCAGCTACCACCACACCGGCCATGGGACTGCGCCATCGACCTCCTACCGGGTGAACCAGTACCACACGGGAGAATCTATCCACTTTCACCTCCGAGCACAAGGCCATGGAGGAGTACATTGAGGAGGCGTTGAAACAAGGTTACATAGTCCCATCAACCTCCCCTGCTGCTTCCAGTTTCTTCTTCGTGGCCAAAAAAGATGGCGGCCTCCGGCCATGCATCGACTACCGGAAACTAAATGAGATCACAGTTAAATTCCGATATCCTCTTCCCCTTGTCCCCACAGCGTTGGAACAACTCCGCGGTGCCACCATCTTCACTAAATTGGACCTCCGCAGCGCCTACAACCTCATTCGCATCAGAAAAGGAGATGAATGGAAGACCGCATTTGTCACTCCTACTGGACATTATGAATATAGGGTCATGCCGTATGGGCTGGTCAATGCTCCTTCAGTCTTCCAAGGCTTCATGCATGAGGTGCTCCGGGAGTTCCTTCATCGTTTTGTGGTTGTGTATATTGACGACATCCTCATTTACTCCCGGAGCCTGGCCGAACATCGCCAACACATTGTGGAGGTCCTACAGCGCCTCCGCCAGTACCATCTCTTCCTCAAAGCTGAGAAATGCACTTTCCATCAGTCCACCGTCCATTTCCTCGGATACATCATCAGCAGTGGTGGCACTCGCATGGACAAGGGGAAGGTGGAAGCCATCACCTCTTGGCCCCGACCCAACACCATTAAAGAACTCCAAAGGTTCCTAGGATTCTCCAACTTTTATCGCCGGTTCATCTCAAACTACAGTACCATCACCAGTCCCCTCACCGATCTCCTAAAAGGTAACCCCAGAACACTATCATGGAACTCTAATGCCCAGAAAGCCTTCGACACCTTGAAAATAGCATTCACCAACGCACCACTCCTGGTCCACCCTAATCCCAACATACCCTTCACAGTCGAAGTCGATGCATCCACCACCGGGGTTGGGGCCATCCTATCACAGCAGCAGGGGACGCCTCCCAAACTCCATCCATGCGCCTACTTTTCCCGGAAACTCAGCCCGGCGGAAAGAAATTATGATATCGGCAACAGGGAACTTCTAGCCATCAAACTTGCCCTAGAAGAGTGGAGGCACTGGTTGGAGGGGGCTGCTCATCCATTCCTGGTATTAACTGACCACAAAAACCTCCAGTATCTTCGTGACGCCAAAAGGTTGAACCCCAGGCAAGCCCGTTGGGCTTTATTCTTCACTAGATTCAATTTCAAGATCTCCTACCGTCCAGGACCCAAGAATGTAAAAGCAGGCGCCCTATCCGCCTACACAACCCCGATGAAGACCCAGAATCACCAGAAACCATTCTACCCACAGAAATAATCAGCAGCCCCATCCAATGGACCTCTCCTCCAGTCGCCTCCACCAATCCTCCTCCCAATCCGCCGGGCTGCCCACCTGACCACCAATACGTTCCACGTACCCAACGAATCCCTCTCATTCACACTACTCGCACCTCCCTAGGTACTGGTCACCCAGGGGCCAACGCCACCCTCTCGCTGCTACAAGACCGCTTCTGGTGGCCCAACATGGCCAGGGACGTGAGAAGGTTCGTACGGGGCTGCCCGGATTGCGCCATCTCTAAAAGCACCCGTCATCTTCCAACCGGCAAACTCCTCCCACTACCTATACCACACCGTCCTTGGTCACACCTAGGAGTAGACTTCATTACAGATCTCCCCATCTCCGACGGTAACACCTGCATCTTCGTCATTGTCGACCGATTCTCAAAGTTCTGTCACCTCATACCTCTTCCAGGCCTTCCTACTGCGTTACAGACAGCAGAGATGTTATTTAATCAGATCTTCCGGTATTACGGCATTCCAGAAGATATAGTATCCGACAGAGGACCACAGTTCATCTCTCGAGTATGGAAGGCATTCTTCTCTCTCCTAGGTGTGACCGTCAGCCTCTCATCTGGGTACCATCCGCAATCCAACGGGCAAACCGAACGTAAGATACAGGAAATAGGGCGTTTTCTACGAACCTTCTGCCATGGCCGCCAGAACTCTTGGAACCAGTTCCTGGGCTGGGCCGAGTACGCCCAAAATTCCTTGCGTCAAGGCTCCACTGGACTCACGCCCTTCCAGTGCGTACTCGGTTTCCAGCCTCCCCTGTTTCCCTGGTCAGGAGAACCATCTGAGGTACCCACCATCGACTACTGGTTCCGAGAGAGCGAGAGGGTCTGGGACGCAGCACACCACCAACTCCAGCAGGCAGCCACGACGCCGAGGGCGGCCCTCAGGAGCGGGCCGTGGAGAGGGGGGTACTGTCACGGATCGGCCAGGCCCGACCTTCCACCAATCACAACGCTCCACCTCACCTGAGTACTGATCACGTCCACCTGCACCTCATCAACTCATCACCAGCACTCAAGATATAAACACCATCTCCACACACACTCACCGTCCGATCTCGTCGACACGACCTGGACTCCTCTTCAGCTACCTGTTGAGACAAAGAACAATATCCTTTAAATTCTACCTACCTCGAAAGTCTTACCTTCTGTATCTGCTCCTTGTGTTCCTCTCATCCTCCTAGATCGTTCTCCCCTGGATCCGTCTGTCTGTCAAGCCCCGGTCTCCGCTCCTGGAACAAGATATAGTGTGTGTGGATTCAAGATCATCTCTACCTCCTTGCCTTTTCCTCTAAAACTCATTGTGTCTATATCAATAAATCTATATTTGTATATACTCATCCCGTGTCCGACCCATACTGTGACATCATGATTGCATGAACTAGCTTTTCTGCATCTGAAACAGGTAGCATGTTTCAAAGCTTGGCAATGTTTCTAAGATGGAAGAATGCTGTTTTTGTAACATGGGAAATGTGATTTTCAAAGGACAAGTTTCTGTCTAATATAACACCCAGATTTTTGACTTTAGAGGACGTAGAGATTCCAAGAGATTCTGTGTACTGTTTTTTGGTCCAATAAGTAATATCTCTGTCTTATCTGAATTTAATAGGAGGAAATTATTGGTCATCCAATCTTTCACAATCTATTAGCTTAGATAGTTTAGAAGTTTCATCTGGTCTTGTTGAGATATATAGTTGAGTATCATAAGCATAACAATTAAAATTGTAATTGCATATATTGTTTATATACGTTGCAATTTTTGTTTTCTTTGCAAACAAAAAAGTATTCTTGTAGCTTCGTAAAATTACGGTTGAACCACTGATGTCACATGGATTATTTTAACGATCTCCTTGTTACATTTCTGGACCTTGATCGTTTTATGGTGCTTATGTAGCGCGGATCAGGTGTCAAGTCTGATGTGTCACACTTGTGTAAGGTTCAATATTGTTTGATATGGGCCAACTGATCAGAAGGTAAGGAACGACTACTGGAGAGAGGGAGACAACACAGCAGGTAGGTGAAAACTTAGAACGTCTTTTACTGGTTGAAATCTTGCGTTCATTGAATTTCTCGGTAGCAATTTGTCTGAAGCATGCAAATTTCAATACTCATTCAACCACATACAATGTATGACAATGCTTCAACTCTCTTCTTTTTGTATTTCAGGAAGTTGTACTCAAGACATCGGACAAATCAATTCAATTGAAAACAATTGTCAAATACTTTGTACAAAAATAAAATAATAAAATAAAACTTCTTGAAAACTCAACAGACTCAGTTTTTTGTAACCCAATAAAATTTAAAGGAAAAATAAACAATGTTCTCAAAACAATATATCACAAATTCAAATCACTCTCTTCCTTCAAAATGTAACAGTCTTTTCAGCAAAATGGATCAAATATTAAAGATTCACTGAATTGATTCAGTTAATGTCAGTTCAGATTCAAATGACTCGGATCAAAAGATTTGTTGACTCCTTAGAATCAATCAGTTCAGAATCAATGTCTCTCTTGTTCAAAACTCGAGGGAAAAAATATGAAAAAACGAAGTTTCAGTCCTATTTGTCCAAAACCGAAAAGAAAAGATTTCTCATACCAGTTCTGATGAATTCAAGATCAAAGTGCAACAATCAGATTGTCTCCATGGGTGGCTCGCCTTTTACATACGCTCATATCGTCTCACGTGTCCAGGATGGTGATCACAATTTCTCAGAAGAACACATACAAGAAGAAAGGAAGAAACAAAAAAACCCAGCCTTGCAAAAACACAAGGCAAAACAATAATTAATCTTCCATTCAAACATGTTCATCAACAAACATCATATATACAGTTCACACAACATATTGACTCAATATCTTGACACTTATACACGACATTATCACTCGTCATTGACTCATTTGCATCTTCACATGCGGTTAGCTTTAGCCCAATGTGCAAACTAGCACTAGCTCACATACTATGCATAAGCGGCCTATATGAACGCTAACATCACATTACTGATTCTCCGACTAAGTCTGCGACAGTTTTCTTGTGAAATGTTAAGTCAATATATGAAAAATAACTCACCAAGGCAAAATGTCATATCTCATTCAACAAGAGGATAATTCGCGGTGCTTTGGTGCTCCGTGCATCTACATCGGCTTTTATTCTCAATTCTCTGTCTCGTCTTCTTCTCACTTTGTCGTCAGCTCTTCAAAGTTATCACTTTCACTCATAAACTTAATCTTTTGATTGCATTCAAGTTTCTTTTCCTCAATATCTATACTTTGATACGGAGTATCTGGAAATCACTCGGTGTGCATCTGCTTCATCTGACTCGCTCTCTCTCTCAATGTCTCCGATGGCGGCAGTGCCGCCGGCGCAGTCTCAGTGCGCTGCTACCATTGGCTCGTTGGAGTGTCAATCAATGCAGCACGATCAATGATTGGACAAAACACTTTCTCTTCTAAAACACTCGTTTTTCTCTCTTATTCTTTTTTCTTAATTTTCCCATCTTTTTACACATCTTTCAACACTTTTATTCATAACCTGTATTATCCGGGTTACACTTAATTTCCTACACTTTCTACCTTGTTTTATTTATTCTCAGGTTAGGTAAAGTAAGTCAAATCTGGCGCTTAACAATAACAGAATAGTAGGCTATACGCAGAATATCGTATTTGGATCGGCCTCGTCTGACCGATACCTGATCCGGCAGAAAACACCAGTATCGGAGCGATACCGATACTGAATATCGGATATTAACTCTTATTTTAGCTTTTAGGGAATCGATTCTTAAAGATTCGAGGTTGATTTCTTCAAATTGATCTGATTCAAAATTTATCATTTATATGCTATCAACGGTTCGTCCAGCGAGCCTTAAAATCAGTATATCTTATCAATTATGTTTATATTACTTCGTGGCCAACAATAACACAAACACAATGGTAATTTATCAATTTTGAGCAAGGTAACAAAGGATCTAGGCAAAGTTTAAACTTTAAAATACATGACACATGAAAATGCTTCTTTATAAATGAAACAAATGTTTATTTGCTAACTGTTATTCTACGATACATGAACTAAACATATTGAAAACACACACACGCACACACACACACTTCAGGAAATGAGTTATTACGTTTGCATGAAGTTCCCAAAGTTCTAATACTAGTTTTCTAAGAATTCTTTAAATTCAACCTGAGGAAATTACAAGCAGAGATTCTTAACAATCTTTACTGCTTAAAGATTAATTCAACCAGTTCAGCAAGATATGGGGATTTTGCTTGCTACCTGCATTCGAGTTGACAACTGACAGCGGCTGGTTTTCCTTTCCTGGTTGAGGGAACCCCGGGGGTGTGGAATGGCTGCTGATGAGGTCATTGTCTGACGCATTTCTGGGGATGTCGTAGCCTAATGGTTAGAGAGTCAGACTCGTAACCCAAAGATTGCAAGTTCGAGTCTCAGGTCCGGCAGGATACCATGACTGAGGTGCCCTTGAGCAAGGCACCGAACCCCCAACTGCTCCCCGGGCGCCGCAACACAAATGGCTGCCCACTGCTATGGGTAACCATACTACATTTCACTTTCATACATTACCCTAATGCAGGGTTTCCTGTGAGGGAATTGCAGGGGGTTCATGAGTTGGTACTCATGCCTATGAGTGTATACCATTAGTAAACAAATAAAAATTAAATTAAAGTGTTTTTGTAAATAAATGTTACAGGTTTACACAATTGTCATGTAAATGTAAAATCTTAAATGTATAAAAAGTATTCTCTTTTTGGAAAACCCTGTATTTAAAAAAGCATTGTGGAAAAAAAGGTAATACATTGTAAATTAAATTTTTTTTTTTTTTTCTGAGTGTAATAATAACAATAGCTGGTTCCACTTTATATTAGGTGGCCTTAACTACTATGTACTTACATTTAAAAAAAATAAGTACAGTGTACTTATTGTGTTCATATTGTATTGTAAAACACTTTTGCTGTTATTGAGGTGGGATACGGGTAAGGTTAGGGACAGGTTTGGTGGTATGGGTAGGTTTAAGGGTGGGTTAAGGTGTAAGGGATGGGTCAACAGTGTAATTATAAATGTAATTACAGAAATTATGTAATTACATATAGAATGTTTAAAAATAGAAGTACAATGTAAGAACATGTATGTACACAATAAGTATCAAATGATTAATTTAAATGTAAGTACATAGTAGTTAAGGCCACCTAAGATAAAGTGGGTCCCAATAGCTATATAAATATTACTGAAACTTTAAAAACTGATAAAAAATAGTTAAAAACTTTAAAAAAAAACTTTTAAAAAAACTTTAAAAACTTTAAAAACTGATAAAAATAGTTTTTAAAGTTAAACATGCAAATGTGCCATTACATTATTGAAATATTTACTTAAAATATCAGGGTGTACTTTAAGTAAATAATTTATGTCAAAGGGGTTCGGCTGACAAAAAAGTTTGAAAACCCCTGCCCTAATGTTCTGCCTGTCACATGAGGAACTGTCCTGTAAGAATTTCTTGATACTTCTATAAAGTATGGTATAACAAGCTCACTGTATATAAAATCAACTTCTCATTCACGCCGAGTTATTGCAAATAAAACAAGCTTTCGTGCGACATCAAACACTGGTTATCTGCTAAAAGGAAAAGTTATAAGGCAAAGATTAAAATCATAAGTTCCAATAAACACAGCCAGGCTATAAAATACATAAAATACAACATTAGTATATAGTGTACACTGAGTATATTGCTTTAATAGCAGCGGTAATTACTGATTGTCTCTTAGAAATCATCTATGCAAATTTCTTTGTCTGTAAAAGAAGAGAAACGGGTGCTTTCTTCTGGAATGCAGGAAAGAGAAGGGGAGATGTCCTGAGGTCATGACAATGTCACGGGTGTAGATCTGCTGAGCGTTTGTGTCAATGTAAATCTGTCTTTTCTGTTGATGAGATTATCAATTTATGCGTTAAATGGTCATGGGGTCCAGGAGCATCTGTCGCTTGAACATTTCCAGACACAAAGTTATTTGTTCTGTGTTGGTTGAATTAGGTTTAAGGGATAAGGAACCAGGCCTTCACAGGAACTGGTCCAGACAATCGACGTTAGGTTGATCATTAACTAGTTTTATGACTTGCAGATGGTGGAGAGGAGACTCCTAAACTTCTGCTAAGTAATGTGCTGTTCTGCAGTTATTTTGCGTGTTGTTCAAATTAGATCCTACAGGGCGTTTACTTCTGAGTCTACAATCCGTCAAGCCTATTCAAACAGAGCGTTCTGATGAGGGGGATCAAAAACAGGACCGAAAATAGCTTATTGCTTCTAAATTATAATTGTAGGCTAGACTCCTCATCGGCATATAAACGCTAGAATGAGACGCTCTAGTAAGTGCGCGTGGCTACATCACATATGTTCCCGCCCTTACCGTCACGGCACAAAAACACTAATAAAACTTAGTTTTGGAAAAAAACCTTTGTATTACAAATCTTTATATTATTTGGCTTTCTATTAATGCAATACAATGAAAAACCGCCATCTATAATCTCCCTGTGGCATAAATTATTGGCAGTTTAGCGTTTAAGTAATTTACACCAAAACAAAAGATAACATCTATCCTTTCATGTCCGAAAACATTATTTTTGTCTTAGATTTCATAATAAATTCACACAAGCTCAGTACTGACTCGTTTTTCGTCAGTTTATTTTCATGAAATGGAATGGGTACAAAGGATTGTGGGTGATTGAAGGTCGCGGAGGATACATCCCATGCATCCTTCAAATTCAGCTGAAAGAAGGACGCGAAAAGAAGGCTGTCTTCCGAGGATCCTTCCGATTGAGATGGCCTTCAGCGACGTTTGATGACGTGGCAGCCGAGATATGCAACCATGGTGGGATGCAGCCTTCCGTTTGAGAAACACCCCTAGAAGCTGATGCCGGTTTCACCGCACGTGCTTTTAAGCTTCCTGGTCGCTACATCACCCCGCCCGTGACGTCTCGCCCATCCATTGGACTGATTACACATGTGATTGAGAGCGTGGTCACACTGAAGGCATTCCCAAAGCGTTTCGACGCAGCTCGAGTTCCTGAAGAGGAAGGGTTGTGATGCTGTTTAAAGCTGCTGCTGCTTAAAAGCCCACCAGATGGCGCCATTTATCAGTTCAATCAATTAAACAACTGATAATCAAAGAAAGGTAGCCTATCAGTAAAATTGATTATCAGTCTGTCTGTTAGGCTTAATAATGTCTGTCTGGTTTTATTGTTCATGATTTACAAATATCTCCAAAGCTTAACAACAACATGTGCTGCTTGTGTAGCTGTTGTTGAAATGCTGGTGGCTGCAGTTGTGATAGTGCACCCTATCATAGCGTTTATAGAGAGCGATGATGTGCTTGTGGTAGCCTACATTTTCCAACATATACACCAGAACTGATACTGAAAATCACTGCAGCGCACTAGATATTTTATTAAATTTTCCAAAAAGAATAAAAAAAGAACAGTAAATGACAGACAAAAGAGCACAGTGAAGGGTGGATCAATGTTTAATGTAGCCTATAATTAAAGTTAGGACATTTTCATATGATAAACTACAAATAGAACATTTAAGTTGAGTTTCTGGATGCTGTGGTGAACTAATACATTCAAACGAAATTCACAATAACAACAAAAGGTACATAAAAGAGTGAAAACAAAACCTGGCAGAGGATAAGTGAGAATAATCCCACTGTCCTGAGAATAAAGACACTGTCCTGTATGAGTTCTATCATCAGTTCCAGTAGATACAATATTTGATCATCATTTTTTGGGGACATTTTCATACACAGCTCCTATCTTTGATTTCTACAAGGAAAAATACACTCAATCAGGAATCTTGCTGATGCGACAGGCAATTATAGCAGTTAAGAATTAACTATCTCCGAATAACCTTTTTTTTTTTTTTAATAACAAGACCTTTTGCTTCAAAAAATAATTTACTTAAATTAGACTAATTTTAAAATTCCAGGCCAGTATAACTGAACATATTTTTCCATAATTTTTTCCCAAAGCATTGTCTTACGCTAAAGGTTACTTTTTCTTTTTTTTCATGTGCAAAGCATACTTTACTAACACTTTTTTTTAAACGACTGCTACTGCAGAACAGCAGAACACATGCTAACATGACATCAATCATCACATTTATGTTTTATCACAAGTTCTGAAGGTGTCTCACGAAATAAAATGGCTGAGAATGATTCTTACAAAAGCAACAATGTCCGATTCCCTGATAATCACTAGAGTGTGACGTGTTACATGTGTGTAAAGAAAAAAAAAGTGAAAATGGCATAAAAACAGCTAAAACTCTCTACTGCCGCTCTAAAAGCCGCTCTCTACTGAAGAATCAAGGCTGAACATCCACGTCTTCACTGACCGTCTGACACAAAACTTAAATAAGCAGCTTCAATCAGACTGACTGCAACAACTTCTTGCAATACAGTCAAGAATGAACGTACCGTTTTCCGTGTTGTTGGTTTACACAATGCTGAATCAGTTCTGTCTTCCTCCTGTGTCTGAACTGCATTAATAATAATCACAGATGTGTTAAAAGGACAAACGTTTGTGATCTTATATACAAATCTGTATATATCTGATTCAAATGCATTAACTGTTGGTAATATTTGTAATTTATAGTTGAATTCCTCACCTGTTTTTCTATATTCCCTGCAGATGCAGCACATCACAACTGCAGCTAATCAACAGAGATCCAGCAGCAGAGATCAGCAGAATGTAAAACAAGGGTAGACCCTGATCTATAATGACAAAATTAATCTGTCAGTCTGACCTCAAACAAGACTGAGATCTCATTGATGGTTTATTTTTGAGCCAAAAACAGAGATCAGCTTAATAGATAATTAATAACACCACTGTCGTACCTGAGTGAATCTGACAGAGTTGAGTAATGTTGAGATGTTTCATCTGCTTGCTGATGGGATTGTTGAGCACACAGCTGTAGGTGTTGTTATCCTGATATTCCACCTCCAGAGGTAGAGAGAGACTGATGCTGAGATCAGACACACTGATGCTGGACAATAAACTGTTTCCTTTGTACCAGGAGAGAGTCACATGACCCACATTCACCACTGAACACACCAATGAACATGATGACGATGATGATGATAATGATGAAAGATTTTGTGAATAATCTCTGATAATGACAGGAACAGGCAGACGAGCTAGAAAATATGACAGAATAAATGGTAATATGGGTAAACTTATACATTTGTAATGATAATAATACATTTATAATTGTAACTTAATAAATTCCTCATATTTCTGCTTTTAATCCCTCCACCATTGACCTAATTGTCTTCCATTATAAGCACTTTGACTGACAGAAGAATGATTTCTACTCACCGTAGACAGAAACACTGAATGTTTTTGTTGACCACATATGTCCATCTATCTCTAGTTCATAGTGTCCATCATTTTCAGTTGTGATGTTTGTGATGGTCAGAGATCCGGTTTGATTGTCCAGCTTCAGTCTGTCTCTAAATCTCCCATCAGGACCATCAGATGAGAAGAATATTCGTTTCACTCTGCTGATTTCAGCTATGAGAGCGTTTTCCGCTCCAAATTTCCACAGTATGTCATCGTCTTCATGTATTTCAGTAAGATCAGAGTTTAGAGTCACAGAATCTCCCTCCATCACTGACACTGACTCACCAAACACACCTGATGAACATGAAGAGATTTTGCACAGAATAAGACTCCCACTGGTTTAAATCAGCTGCATTTTTTGTCATTTACATTCACAATAGCAGCACGAAAAGCACAAAGGCACGAAACAAAATGAAAGGTGAGATATATGAACAGACAGACATATATATATATATATATATATATATATATATATATATATATATATATATATATATATATATATATATATATATATGTGTGTGTGTGTGTGTGTGTGTGTGTGTGTGTATGTATTAGCAGATGAAAATGATCTAATCTGAACATTAGCAGCAGCTTTATTACTCTGAAATGAAAAAAAAAAAATATATATATATATATATATATATATATATATATACCAATCAGATGGCACCAGCCCAAACAGAACAAGACAAACATGCGAAACATGTTCTTTAGTTGTTCAGTGTCTGATGTAAGAAGACTGTCTGCTAAAAACACTCAAGCTGATGTGTGAATCCTCCCACAACGGTCCTCCTGTTCACACCTGTGTTTGCATATTTCATAATGTTATAGTTTATCTGGCCCTTATTAAGACTTTAACTGTTCGTAATGTATAGAAATATATACAATTTTTATCAGTTACACATACACATACTTTTTGAAAGTTCTCAGACTATTAAATGGCTAGAAGTAGATGAATAATGTTGAATATCAGAAGACTTATTAACTTTTGTAATTTAAAATGGTTGTATAGGCCTATGTACATTTATTTATTTGTTTGTTTGTTTTTTATTGTTTGTGGAAAAAACAAAGTGCAAAGTTAAAACCATTTGCCATCTCACAGGTGCAGGTTTACCCGAGGTTCATCTTTTGAGTCAAACTGAAACCTGCTGTGGTCTGCTTTCAGAAATGTGGTTTTATCTGCTGGGTGGACGAACACATTATAGGTTTAGTTTGTAGGTGAAGGCCTTCTTCTTGTCTTGCTGTTATGAGCAGATTTTTAAGACCCATTAACCTATAGAAAGAATTATGATGAGAAACTGTAACTTTAAATTACTTAGAATGATTGTCTTTTTTTTTTTTTTTTTTGAAAGAAAGAAATGGATGCTTCTAACAATCAAGCTTGTACTTGGTTGACTTACTACAGGTAAAACATCTACCTTTGTATGCACACATTATTCAATGATATTACCAAAAGTATCTGTTTTCCACCACATTTGAAATGGATAAATGAATACTATAGCTGTTGTTTAACGAACTCTCATCTCTTGTAAATGAAAGTGAAAATGAGGCCAAGTAAGATAACCCATACCCAAAGTTTGTGCTCTGCATTTAACCCATCCAAATGCACACACACACTGTAGTGAGTAGTGAACACACACACACCATTTGCAATTTTATGCCTTGTTCAAGGGTCTCACCTCAGTCGTGGGTATAGAGGGTAGAATGGGGTGGTCGTGGTTAGAGAGTCGGACTTGTAACCACAAGGTTGCAGGTTCGAGTCTCAGGTCTGGCAGGGATTGTCGGTGGGGGGAGTGAATATCCAGCGCTCTCTTCCATTCTCAAAACCACGACTGAGGTGAGACCCTTGAGCAAGGCACTGAACCCCCAACCCAACCGCAGTAGCTGCCCACTGCTCCGGATGTGTATTCGGATGTGTGTGTTCACTACTCACTGCTGTGTGTGTGCACTTGGATGGGTTAAATGCAGAGCACAAATCCAAGTATGGGACACCATACTTAGCCACATGTCACGTCCTTTAGAACTCCTAAACTCTAACTCTCTAACCATTAGACCACAACTGTAATTATATGATGGTGTGAAATTTCCACTCACTGTGCAAATAAAAACCTTTCATTCTGCTGACTTTTTACTGTTGTAATGTTATAGCTAAAACTGTCTTATAATGGTTTTAGTAGGTTCCCAGTGCAGTGACTGACTTGGAACCATAGGGACCTGAAACCTGAAATGGGCCACAGTAATAATAAGGGTGGTTCTGCTAAATGCATGTAAAACCAGGGATGATATCTTTCTCATACTCCTGTGAGATTCAAACTGTAAATATGAAATATAAAATAAAATAAAAAGTAGTACACAATTTGAAAACTGTTAGAATAATGTATAACCAAAATAAAATAAAATAAAAACATGTGTAGTTCTCTGGTGAACATTGATCCTAACTATTCAGCTCACTCTTGTGATGCTGTTTTAGCTACCGATTCTCAAAAACCCACCAGATGGCGCAATTCATTAGTTAATACTGAAAAGCAAAGTAGAAAGGTGTAAACATCAGTCAAAATATCAGTAAAACCAATTATCAGTCGATATTTTGTATGAAAAATAGTTTGTCTTTATTTACAGATTGAGTTCTGTCTTTAAGTTCTATAGCAGGAATATGTAGTGGTGTGGACTGCAGTAACACAAGCATGGCAAAAGTATACAGCTTGGAAATATACAGATGCAAACATGACATGTAGCTTAAATGAGTTTGTTATTGTTCAAACTGGCCTCAGGAAGGCAACGCAATGATCAGGCAAGGGGTCTTATTTTGCTTTTTGTTTCTTTAACAGCTCCAGCAGCATCTACTTATAGCGGTGTATAGCTGTTTTCTCCTTTGGACACTAGAGAGAGATAATGAGCTTGAACTACATTTGCTAAAATGTCCAGCTGATCATGTTGTGTTTGGCGATACTGTAAACTACTATGTGATGCACGTATGTTCAATGAAATATTCTAAAAAAAAAATTGTACATCAAGAGCCATAAATGAGGGACAAAATGGCACACTGAAAGGTGAAATCAATTTTAATAATGGAACTAGAATTAATTGAACATTGTTTGAATTTCTGAATGCTGTGCTATTTGTGAAGCATCAAATTAAAGCAACAATATTTCTGACATCACAATAACTTATGGGAGCACATGTGCAAAAAAATAAAATAAAAGATGTGATACAAAGAGGCAGAGACATCTAGGCAGAGAATAAATGTGAACAAAACCAAAAGGTATGAGGCAGCATCCTGTATGAGCTCTATCATCCGTTTCAGCAGATACAGTATTTCACCGTTTTTTTGGGACATTTTCATACACAGCCTCCGACTTTGATTTCTGCAAGAAAATGCAAACTTAATCAGGAACATTGCGGATGTGACAGAAAATTAATTGCAGACCAACTTTAGGTATCTCTCTGAATAATATTTACAACAAGAGCTTATTAATATTTCTATAAAATCTTTTTAAAAATAGTTTTAAATTCCCAAATCAGTAGAGCTGAACATAATGCAAAGGACACAATAGGAAGAACAGCCGTTTTTCAAAGAGCACTGCTACTACAGAACAGATGCTCACATCGTGCAGTTAGAGGAAATTACATCAGTCATCCAGTTCATCACATGAGTTTTTAAACCGTTAAATCATCAAACTAATTATTTCAGTTCTGAAGGTTTGAGAATGGTTGCATTTCACACAAAAGCAACATATTTGTTGCAGCATGTCTATAAAGCAACCAGCTTTAGCCTGAAGCCGCATTTGACCTCAGACGATCATGAACCATCATGAACTCGAGGCCAGACTTCAGCACATGTAAACATGAGTCAACAACTCCTTTTTTCCATTAAAAATCGAATGATATAAAACTGATGTTGTATGATTTATTTTAGAATAACAAACCAAGTTATTTATACTTAGAACTGTCTGTATATGATTTTAAATAGCAGATTATTTAAATTAGTAGGCCACAGACCACAGAAGGTTTGGGTTTGGTGTAACGTTAAAAAGTTTTACATGTACAATTCATAACAGTGTGCATATAATTATCTCATTACATTACAAAAAAAAATTAAATTAAATAAAAAAACACCTCCCTGACAGACAGTAGCACCTCAAATGTAGAAATGTGTTGGATGTGAACTACAAAGATGCAACAACCCAGGAGTGATCTAGTGCAGTCAAATGATACACTGCACAACCAGGTGTACAAGCATGAGACTGACAAAGCAAGACTGACAATAGTTTTAAAAGTGTAATCCCTTAAATTATTCCGTGTGCGTATGGAATACAACTCTCCACTGTGGTAACACAGAACCAATAGTAGACGGAGCCTTTGTTTTATGTTTGGAAGGCTGCTTCGCAGAGCGTGCTCTTGTCGCTGCATGGTGTTGCAGGGTCTTCCTGCGGAACTGGGCTACGTTTACACCGTTCTCATGGGTGTTTTTTTTTATAGTCAGGTTTTTAAAACATCTCAGAACACCCCTAGAATGCCTTTCATTTACACACTTACACGTTTTCAGTAAATATGATTATAATTAATTATAATTATAACAAATGACATCCAGAAGTTAAAAAAATACACAAATGTAAATATAATGTTTTAATGACAGTGAGAATTGCTTGGCTATGAAAGTTTTATTCTGCATTGCAGAAATTACAGTATGAGTGCGAAGAACATATTTTTACTTGAATAATTGTCATGCACACTTGATTTAGTATCATACGCTGCTGGACTCATCAACAGATGCAACAATGGCAATGTATTTCTGGTTGCCATGACCAATTACGCACATTCACTGCTGCTCTGTTGTCTTAAAGCACTTGAATATTATATATGGGGAAACACAACCCCACCACTTTTTAAGACAAAATTACGCCAGTAATATTGTTGCTTAAAACAAATCCATGAGTTACTTAAAAAGTGCTGGGTCAAATGTGAAGTCACGCTCTTCTTCCAGTGACCAAGTTCTAAGCAGATTTACAAGTTGACTCTGAACATTGTCCCTTTTTATTATTTTTTATTTAATTTTAATTCTTTATTTTTACAATCCAAGTATAATCTTTCCTAAATGAAAAGCAGTGGTGTTTGCTGTTGTCAATGAGACATGAGCATGCAATGGTGCTTTCAGGAACAATGAAGGCCGCTCGATCATCCGCATCTAATTGTGCTGTTTTATTAAATAAATGAATAAATAAACTGTTTTGGGGTAAAAAAAAAATAAAAAAGCATCATTAGATGTGAATGATTGAGCGTCCGTCATAACTCCTAATAGCACCACTTCAGGTTAATGTCTCATCGACCACAGCAAACACTAAAGTCTACAGTTTTTAATTTAGATAACATTTTACATGCCATGGACAATGTTAGGATTTGACATTCATCATTCACTATCGTTGAAAAACTTACTCTATTTGCACTGAAATGCATAGTGTAAATGGGGAAAAAAGCATGATTAAACTATCCTTTGATCATAGGTGCTGGCAGTTGGTCCGCTAAACCACCCACGTCTGTTCACTGACCGTCTGATGCACATTAAACACAAAACTTCAATCAGATTAACTGACTGCAAAAACTTCTTGCAACACAGTCATGAATGATCTTACCTTTTTGTGTGTTTTGGGTTTACACAATGCTGAATCAGAGTCTTCCTCATGGGTTTGGACTGCATTAATAATTACAAGTGTTTTAAAATGAAACATTTTCAGTATTATTTCAACATTTGTATCTTAAAATAAATTTCTACAGATTAATTGCTTGTCCTGCTGACCTGTTTTTCTACATTTCTTGCAGAAGCAGCACGTCACAATTGCAGCTACAATCAACAGAGATCCGGCAGCGGCAGCAAAGATCAATATGTAAAATAACGGTAGGCCTTGCTCTTTAATTGACTGTTCTGCAATTGACAAAATGAGCCATTGGTGTGAATCTGTCTGTCTGCTCTACAACAAACACTATGAAACATCAGCACTGTATAACTGATATATCACTGGCAATATAGCTGGTGACGTACCTGAGTGAATTTGACAGAGTTTTCTGATGTCCAGATGTGTGGTCTGGTTGCTGATGGGATTGTTGAGCACACAGCTGTAGGTGTTGTTATCCTGATATTCCACCTCCAGAGGTAGAGAGAGACTGATGCTGAGATCAGACACACTGATGCTGGACAATAAACTGTTTCCTTTGTACCAGGAGAGAGTCACATGACCCACATTCACCACTGAACACAACAATGAACAATTCTGCTGTGATGAAGATGAATTTTGTGAACAATCTCTGGTAATGTAAGGAGTTGGTAGATGACCTGAAAAATATAATAGAATAAACAGAAACATGGACAAATGTAAGCAACAATCTTGGTGTAGTGTTTTAGTGTTTTTTGTCATTTTAAACTATACAATGATTAAACATTGCAATATTTAGATGAAAATAATGGCTAATCTGTAAACTTTAAAATATTCACAGTTTCAGATTAGTATAGCTATGGATATAAACAATATGCATGTTGACATGATTCTAGTGTGGAAGGAAAAAAAAAAAAACAACAACTTTCATATCCAGTTTTAAACGTTCATCACTATCACAATGTAATGTTGTAAACCCTACAACCATGAAGTGACTGTGTAATGATTTAAACTGCTTGGCAGCTCAAACAACGCAAACGTTTTAAATTAGTGTAAATATACAATGTCCTCTAAAAATTGGTCCTGTTCACGTCAACTGTAAGTGCTTCACCGTACAAGTCAATTTAATTTTATTTATTTAAAATGTGTTTTTTTTTTTTTTTTTTTTTTGGCAATCAAATTTGTGCTGTGGATTGAGCTTAATATGAACTGAATCTGTAATATTCCTTTAAAACAAGAATATTTTGACATTAAGAATGAGGCAAATGATACCCACCATAGACAGAAACACTGAATGTTTTTGATAACAGTTTAGCTGCAATGATCTCTAGTTTATAGAGTCCAGCATGTTCAGTTGTGATGTTTGTGATGGTCAGAGATCCAGTTTGATCGTCCAGCTTCAGTCTGTCTCTGAATCTCCCATCATTACATGTGAAGAAGATTCCAGAAGCTCTGTTCATTTGAGCTATCAAAGAGTTTTTAGCTCCAAAATTCCACATTATTTCATCATCTTCATGTATTTGAGTAACATCAGTGTGTAGAGTAACAGAATCTCCCACCGTCACTGACTGCGTTTCATTTGTTTCGGCACTAAACACACCTGCAGAAAACAAACAAGTAATCAGTTTCTAACATTTAATTGTGAAATGAATAACAGCAGCAGAGATGTAACATAAAACAAAAGTTGACTTATATGGGTCATTTGGTCTGTATTGTATTTTAAAGATAAAGTAAAGCAAAGTAAATGTACAGTTAATAACAGCCAAGTGAAACTACACATTTATTTCTGCTGGAAACTTTTAATGGTTTTTACTTTTATGTTTGCATCACTGAACAGTCTCACTGAAATGAGACCTGACTCCAGTTGATCTCACAATAATATCACAGTTTGATTTGATTTATCTGGTAAGCACAGCAAATGCAAATCATTTTTTTTTTCTGAACCATCTAAAGCAGCTTTATTACTCTGAAATAAAAAGGAAGCCATAAAAAAGATTTTTACAACTTACCAATTAAACGCCACCAGCACAAACATAACAAAA
Source organism: Onychostoma macrolepis (assembly GCF_012432095.1). Classification (NCBI taxonomy): domain Eukaryota; kingdom Metazoa; phylum Chordata; class Actinopteri; order Cypriniformes; family Cyprinidae; genus Onychostoma; species Onychostoma macrolepis. The sequence continues at coordinate 3,274,339 of NC_081176.1, forward strand.
CGAGCGCGTGAAACATTTTCTTGAACAGTTCTGTGTCTGGTCTAATAAAACTATTTGCTTCTAACACTCAAACTGTTCATCTGGTGTGTGAATCCTCCTCTGACAGAGTTTGACCCTCCCAGACTCCCAGTGCACGCGCACACACTGAATGTAAATTAATCTATCAATGTACAGTTACATACATGCCAAAAACATTTCTTAAGTTAACTTTAATTATTAATGGTGGGACACGTTTTATCGAATGTAAACCTTTTTTTTTTTTGTTCATTTAACATTAATGGTTTGATTGTTTTAAATACATATAGAAGAGAAGAACATTTTCTACATGATTAATAGTCAAACTGAATTTAATGGAGAAATAAATCGTTTAAAATGGTTTTATGATCATTCAATTGTTGTAAATTGTATTGTCAGTCCTGAAGTGTAACACTAGCAGCTCATTTTCTGAGTCAAACTGAAACCTTCTGTGGTTGGTTTTCTTCAGAAACATGCTTTGATCTGTTGGGTGGACAGACAGCTTTTGCATATGAGTGGCCATTGGTTTGATGTGTATTTAGTTTGAAGGTGAAGAGGCTTCTTCCTGTCTAACTGCTATGAACCTCACAGCTAATGCCTTCACAGAACTGGTTTTCAGTGAGATGCTGCAACTTGATCTCATGAGAATTCGTATGCATTTTACATAAAGGTTCCACAAAACCAGGGCTCGAATTGAGGGGGGATGCGGGGGGATGGCATTCCTGGTCGAAAAAAATGATGAAAAGCATCCCCTCTGTAAAACCACCATCCCCCCTTACCATCCCCTTTGGATTATTAATTTTGTGTATAAAGTAAAACTTATCATGCACATAAAATGTTAAAATTCTCTACTTATGATCATTTACGATCTAAATAACGGCGATTGGCCAATCAGAACTTGGTACTGTAACAAGCTGCGCACAAGCAGAAGCAATTTCGTCATTTTTCGATCAAAATGGTTCAAGCGCAACTTTTGAAGTTCTTTTAAAAGAAGAAAATGATTTTTCCTTGATTAGAATTTAAAGACATTCTCCTGACTTAATGTATGTGTGACTGTGATGGAATATGATTAAAAAGATGAGTGGCATTTGTAGTATGATTATCCAAATTTAAAGATAGAGGAAGAAATTGCAATAAGTGACGAAGATAAAGCAGAAATGTTCTGGAAGGAATTTACAAAAATAAATAGTTCAGATAAATTATCTAAGGAATGTAAGGAAATGAGGGAGAAATTGTTAAGAGAATATCCAAATATAAAGGAGAAAAGAAAAACATCACAAGGTCTGTTAGACGTCGCCTTTACACTTACAGAATTAAAACGTGTGTTAAAAAATACAAAATCATCTACTCCTGGTCAAGATAGAATTACTTATATTATGATTAAAAAGTTAAGTGATGAATCAATTAAGATAATTTTACATTTTTTTAATAGAATATGGGAGGAAGGGAGGTTACCCCAGAGCTGGAAAGAAGCAGTGGTAATACCTATCAAGAAACCAGGTAAAGATTCAAGTATTCCCTTAAATTATAGACCAATAGCATTAACTTCACATTTTTGTAAATTGATGGAAAAAATGATTACAAATAGATTAATGTATCATATGGAAAAAAATATATATATTTTCGCCTTATCAAAGTGGATTTAGATACAGTAGAGGTACAATGGATTCAGTTATTAATTTGGAGACAGATATTAAGAAAGCTTTTCTAAATAGAGAAACAGTAGTAGCAGTCTTCTTTGACATTGAGAAGGCTTACGATATGTTATGGAAGGAGGGTTTGATGATTAAATTGGATCAGATTGGAATAGGTGGAAGATTATATAATTGGATAAAATAATTTTTAATAGTAAGGAATATTAAAGTGAAAATTGGAGAAAGTATATCAAGGAATAGTCATATTGAAAATGGAACTCCACAAGGAAGCGTCGTTAGTCCATTATTTATTATCATGATTAATGATGTATTTACTACAATAGATGGGAATATAAATAAATCACTGTTTGCAGATGATGGAGCTCTGTGGATAAGAGGTAGTAATGTGGATTTTATTGTAAATAAAATGCAATCTGCTTTGGAAAATGTTGAAAAATGGTCTTATAAGTGGGGTTTAACATTTTTGGTGGAGAAAACTAAATATATATTTTTTACTAATAAAAAGTCAAGGATAGAGTTAAAAATGAAACTATACAATATAGAACTAGAACAAGTTAAAGTTGTAAGATTTTTAGGTATGTGGTTTGATAGTAAAGTTACATAAATTGTCACTTAAGTAAAATGGAGGAGAAGTGTGAGAAGATTTTAAATGTAATGAGATGTATTTCAGGACGTGAATGGGGTGTAGATAGAATGGCATTAAAAACTATTTATACAACAATGTTAAGAGCAGTTCTAGATTGTTTGACATATGGATCGGCAACTAAGTCACAGTTAGGGAAATTGCAAAGAATCCAAAGCCAAGCTTTGAGAATATGTTGTGGAGCATTTTCTTCTTCTCTAGTTCCAGCATTACAGGTGGAGATGGGTGAGATTCCAGTTCACTTAAGAAGGAAACAGTTGATTTTAACATATTGGGCAAATTTAAAAGGACAGATGGATAATCATCCTACAAAATATTTACTTGAGGAGAGGTGGGAACATGGTAAAAGGAAAGTTAATAGCTTTGCATGGATCATTAAAGATTTGGAACAGGAAATGAAATTAAATGAGTTATCCCAGTATATACCAATAATACCAGTATGGATTTTACCACAACCTAGTATAGTAGTTTACTGAAATCCAGGCAAGGAAAGGGTCAGTACATGTCTGAAGCAAAAGTGATAGTAGAATACATTAGTTCCAAGTATGAACACTTCACACAGGTTTTTACAGATGCCTCTAAAGATCCACAGAGTGGTCAGGTCGGGGTAGCTTATGTGATACCAAGATTGAAAGTGGAAGAGGGTGAAAGAATAACAAATCATGTTTCAGTGTTTACAGGAGAATTAATAGCAATCATGATAGCAATAAATAAAGTCAATGAAATGGGAATAAGTAATTCAATAATATGTTCAGATTCAAGTTCGGCTTTGATTTGTTTGGAAGAGAAAACATCAGAAACCAGACAAGATGTAGTTTTGGAGATATTACAGATTCTAAATGCTATGGAACAAACAAACAAGAAAGTACAGTTCATATGGGTTCTGGCACATACCGGGGTGTCAGGAAATGAAGAAGCAGACAAATTGGCAAAACAAGTCATGGCAAAAAAAAAATACTGATATGCATATAAGATACAGTAAATCAGAATTTAAATCAATTATAAAAAGGGAAATAAAGAAAAACTGGCAATCGGATTGGGATAATGAGCAAAAGGGAAGACATTTGCATACAATTCAACCATTGGTTGGAAGAGGAAGGAATTCAAGTGGTAGAAGGAAAGACGATTGTATTATTTCTAGGTTAAGGTTGGGTCATACAGGGCTAAATTCAACACTGCAAGTAATAGGGAAACATCCTTCAGGGTTGTGTGAGTGTGGAAGTAGAGAGACAGTGGAGCATGTACTTATACATTGTGATAAATATTCTGAAGAGAGAAGCAGATTAACTGAAGACTTTTTGAAGGAAGGGTATAAACAGTTTACATTAAAGAATATTTTGAATTTAATAGGAGGAAACAGTATATTAATACAGTTTCTGAGAAGAACTAGGTTAATACAGAGAATATAAAAAGATTTAGTATTATTATTAATATAGTATTAGAAGTAATATCAGTATTCCTATTCTCTGGGCTGAGACGGGATTGTGCTGTAGATGGAGGAGCTGAACACGCAGCAACATCGAAGGCACAAATCTTGATTGACCTGGAGATCTCAGTCTCTGGTCCAATTTCCACAGTAGATGCCGGTAATGCTCTATTAAGATAGCGACCCGCCAATAAGCTTAAAGAAGTGTGAATTTTGTGGGCAAGAAGAATCAGCGGAACATGTTATTTTGTACTGTCAGAAATACAAAACTGAAAGACAGATTCTAAAAAAAATAAAAATGCAATTTAAACAGAGATATATTGTTACGGTCTAAAGTGGTCTAGGGAAGACCGCAACAGAACTAAAAATGGTTGGTGGTGAGACACTGTGCGACGGCAGAGAAAACGTCTCCAGACCCAGAAAAGGTTACAATAACCCACACAACCACTGTAGTTCAGCAAAAAGATAAGTTTTTATTTACCGTCTAAACAGAAGTAACATTAAAGGGTATTAACTTCAGAAGGGGGCAAGGCCAAAATAACAAACAAAGAAGCTAACTGTATAACCCAACTGACTAAACTTAAAAGAAAAGAAACCAAAATACAGCGGATTAAACTAACTCCCTAAACTAACAAACAAGAGAAAATAAGTAATACAAAACAAAATGGCACCCACCTTCCTACTAACCCCAAAACAAAAGACAAATTAAAGCTTAATTTATAATGGGCTACTGAAGTTAACACTCACTTTTCTTTAGATTAAGGATCAGTCTTAGCTGTAATCAATGAGACAAAAGACAGAAACTCTACTTCAACAATCTCAACACAATTGAGATAAAGGTACACCAAAGCACCAACTAAGGCTTCACAATAAATTCTGGAGTTTAAGGATGAGTTCTCAGCCACCGCACACCATCCAGCCACCACCAACTGCTGGTCTGAGTGTAGCTGTAGTTTAAATACTCGCTCTCCTCTCCCATCACCCAATCACAGCAGAGCTCTTAATTAACCTCAGGTGGGGATACAGGTTCTGCAGGGAGAGAGAGAGAGAGAGAGAGAGAGAAAGAGAGAAAACAAGGCACGGAATTCACAACAATGGAACCTTACGGCTCTGGATGTCACATATATTACAAAATAACTTGAGAAATGAATGCTATAGTTTTATTTTTCAGTACCTTAAAATAACACATTTGTGGGAGAGAATATAAAAATAAATAAATAAATAAATAAAATAAAAATAAAAAGGGGAAGGTAGTAGCCTAAGTCATTTTGATCCACACTCCATACCAGTTGGTCGCGGAAATACACCATTTTGTTGTTTGTCAACCGCCAATAAATTTCAAGAAGAAGAAGCTCAAAGAAAATAGGAAGTGGGGCGTTTAGAACATCGCCAGTCTCAGCGATGCAGGAAACGGCGGAGTTGCCTTTAGACCTCCGGAGACTTAAATTAATGATGGCATACTGGTGTTCTGTTAGGGGGCATGTAGAAACCCATCCAGTCAAAGATGTATTACAAAAATGTTGGGAATATGAGTATGTAAATTATAGTAATTTTGGATGGAATGCCGATGCAGATGCTAAGAAGATAGAAATTAATGATATAAAAATAAGCTCAACGGTAGCAATACCAATACCCCCTTGGCTGTTCCAAATGCCAATGGTAGATCTCCAGTTGCATTTTGAAATAAACAAAAAGGAAAGGTTTATGTCTAAATAAATAGTAGTGGATCAATATTTGAAACAAAACTATTTCAATAGTATTCAAATATATACTGATGGGTCAAAAAAATCCAGATTCTGGGTATACAGCAGCAGCCATATTTATACCCTATTTTAAATATAGCATTGTTAAGAGGTTATCTAATGATGTATCTGTTTTCACAACAGAAATGATGGCAATTCTAATGACTATGCAGTGGGTGGAAGAAATTAATCCTATAAGTGTAGTAGTTTCTTCAGACTCATACTCAGTATTAAAGGAACACTCCACTTTTTTTGGAAATAGGCTCATTCTCCAACTCCCCCAGAGTTAATAAGTTGAGTTTTACCGTTTTTGAATCCATTCAGCCGATCTCCGGGTCTGGCGATAGCACTTTTAGCATAGCTTAGCATAGATCATTGAATCCTATTAGACCAGTAGCATCGCGTTCAAAAATGACCAAAGAGTTTCGATAGTTTTCCTATTTAAAACTTGACTCTTCTGTAGTTATATCGTGTACTAAGACCGGCGGAAAATGAAAAGTTGCGATTTTCTAGGCCGATATGATTAGGAACTATACTCCCAGTCCGGCGTAATAATCAAGGAACTTTGCTGCGGCAGCAGGCGCAGTGATATTACGCAGCGCCTGAAAGTAGTCCCCAGCTATATTATAACTGGGTACTTGGCTGGGGACTACTTTCAGGCGCCGCGTATCACTGCGCCTGCTGCGCCATGTTACGCAGCAAAGTTCCTTGATTATTACGCCGAATGAGAGTATAGTTCCTAGCAAAATCGGACTAGAAAATCGCAACTTTTCATTTTCCGCTGGTCTTAGTACACGATATAACTACAGAAGAGTCAAGTTTTAAATAAGAAAACTATCGAAACTCTTTGGTCATTTTTGAACGCGACGCTACTGGTCTAATAGGATTCAGTGATCTATGCTAAGCTATGCTAAAAGTGCTATCGCCAGACCCACTGCGGTCAAGCCAGCCGCGCTTTGAAAATACACCCACTGCGCCATGTGACGTCGGAGTGACATCTTTTCCATGTTATTTTTGGACGTCCAATTTAGGTCCACTGAAGGGGTTGTTTTGTAACGCCAGGCGGCGTCTTTTTCGGCGTCTACAGCACGTCATATATTGACGTCCGTGGGACTTCCGTGTAAGGGCTATTTATAGTCCAAATGTGGTCGTTTGTGGACGTCTTTTCAACGTCAAATTTAGACTTATTTTATATATAATTTTTACTTAACTTCTATAACTGTAGTCCTATGTTTTGTTTGGCTCAGCAGCTAGATTCAACAGGAAAATGTAAAAAAAAAAAAAAAAAACATGGCCTATTCGGCATACACATAATAAATCATGACTGTTTATTAAAAAAAATCTGTATTCATATGTATCAATCATGTTGATAACAACAATGTTGATATTTGTAAATAAAAAAAATATTACATACAATCATGTAAATTTCCTGCACCTAGACGTCCAAATGACGTCCAAAAAAATACCCAGTTCAAAGGTCAAATGTCGAACGTCAATCTGACGTCCAATTTGGGTCATGGTTAGACGTCCAAATAGAGGACCTAGTTTGGACGTCGAATAGATGTCCAGAATTGGTCATGGACCGACGGACCCAATATAGACATGATCTGCACGTCTATCCGACGTCCAATGTTTAGTGGGCACGGTCAAGCCAGCCGCACTTTTTTTTTGTCTGCACGTCTAATCGCGCACTTACGGTACGGGTGCTAAGAGCAGTCAAAATGCATGTAAAGAAGCTATTATGCCGGCGTTTCCTTTATACCTGAATTTATTTTAAATTTTTCATTTTTTGTTGTAATGTTTGTAAATACATTAAAGTTGTACATAAACGTTTGTAGTGTACATTAATTATTATAAAACTTTTATTAATGCTAATAAATGTTAACATTAATGTTTTTATTCATTCTTATTTTATTATTTTAATGTGTGTGTGTGTGTGTGTACACACACACATTAAAATAATAAAATAAGAATGAATAAAAACATGTTATATATATATATATATATATATATCCCATTTTTAAACACTTTTTTTACAGATTTGCTCATTCTTTCAATTAGTATTTGTTCAAAGTGATCCTGACTATCAGTGTATTTATTTTCAAGTCATTTTACTGTACAGTTTCAGAGAAAATTAAAGGCAAAATCATCCCAGACATTCTTGTACTTGGATTATTTGTATATATTCAAACACTCATAAAAAGTGTTCCTTTATAGGTTAGGCTAGGCATTTTACTGTATAGTTTTGGAGAAAACTAAAAGCAAATTCACCCAAAACATCAAAATGCATCATAGCACTTGCACTGTGTCCCATTTTCCAACACGCATAAAACGTGTTCCTTTATAGGTTAGCTCATTCTTTCAATTGATATTGTCACGGGGTGAGGAATCACACGACAAGGATTGCAATGTAGTGGCCCCGAAGGGTGGATTTATTGTGAGGGAAGGGTAGTGCAACAAGGGAAACAGTCTACGTGGGTGCTCCGGTGCGGTGAGTGCCTTCTTCCTCTTTCCCGGTGTAGCAAATCCGTGGGGTGCTCTCATGAGGGGCCGGTCGGTCATACGCTGCTGTCTGTAGGCAAAGAGAGGGCAAGTTAGTGCTCAGTCTCCTGGAGAAGTCTCTCTGTGGCAGGGCTTGCGTGGCTTATATAGCCGGCCTGTGATGAGCCGCAGCTGTGACCGATCAGCCAGTGATGAGGACGGACAGGTGTTCCTCACTTGTTTCCAGGGCGACGCTGATGAAGCTTCGGGACGCTCGTCACACTCCCCCCCCCTAAGCGACGTCCTGGTCCTGTTGGTAACATGAGACAGTAGGGGAAAATTAGGGGGTGGGTGGGGAGTGACCCCTGACAGACCTGTGAAAGCTGCCCAGATCCGAGAGAGGCCGTCCGCGTTGGCGTTCGCGGCTCCAGCCCGGTGACGCACAACAAAGTGGAAGTCCTGGAGCGAGGAACCATCGTGTCACCCTGGCATTGGTGTCTTTAGCACGAGCCATCCATTGAAGGGGTGCGTGGTCAGTGACCAGGGTGAACTTCCGGCCAAGGAGGTAGTAGCGCAGCTCCAGGACTGCCCACTTAACAGCCAGGGCCTCCTTTTCCACCGTGGCATAGTTTCTCTCGGCCGGGGTCAGCTTCCTGCTGATATAGATGACTGGATGCTCCTCACCTTCCTGGACCTGTGATAGGACGGCTCCTAGTCCCGTGTCGGAGGCATCCGTCTGCAGCAGGAAGGGCAGCTAAAGTCCGGGGCTCGGAGAACTGGCGCCGAGGTGAGGGCCCTTTACCCTCTGGAAGGCTTCTTCCGTCGCTGGTGTCCATTGTATCTTCTCCGGCTGCCCCTTCCTGGTCAGGTCTGTCAGGGAGGCGGCTAAGGAGGAGAAGTTAGGGATGAAGCAGCGATAGTACCCTGCCAACCCTAAGAAAGCTCGTACCTGGGTTTTGGTCTCGGGTCTCGGGGCCGAGCGTACCGCCTCCACCTTCTTCTCCTGTGGCCGGATGAGACCCCGCCCAACTTGGAAACCCAGGTACTTTGCCTCGGAGAGTGCTAGGTGGCATTTGCGAGGTTGGCGGTGAGCCCAGCCTCCTGAGCTCCGAGAGCACCCTCCGTAACCGGTCCAGGTGGTCTTCCCATGCCTCAGAGTGGATTATGACGTCATCCAGATACGCGGCGGCGTAGGCCTGATGGGGCCGCAACAGGATGTCCATCATCCGTTGGAACGTGGCGGGTGCCCCGTGCAGGCCGAAGGGAAGGGTCCGGTACTGCCAGTGGCCACTAGGGGTGGAAAAAGCAGTCTTGGGTTTGGCTCCCTCAGACAGGGTACCTGCCAGTAACCTTTAGTGAGGTCCAATGTCGAGATATACCGGGCCCTTCCCAGCCGGTCCAACAGCTCGTCCACCCGAGGCATGGGGTATGCGTCAAACTCGAGATCTCATTGAGTCGACGGAAGTCATTGCAGAAAGCGGAGGGTGCCATCCGGTTTCGGGACCATTACGATCGGGCTGGACCATGGGCTGCGATGGTTCTATCACCCCAACTTCAGCATTTGTTGTACTTCCTCCTCAATAGCTTGCCGACGAGCCTCAGGGACACGATAGGGCCGTTGCCTGGACGATGTCCCTGAGGCGTCCGGATGTCATGCTGCAGGACGCTGGTCTGCCGGGAGAGGTGAGAACACATCGGAGAACTGACCGATCAGGTGCTGCAGCTCCCCTTCTGGGCAGCCGAGATGGGGTTGACGTCCACCACCACAGGATCAGAGGTGGCGAAGGCTGCGAGCTGGTCTCTAGTCCCCACCCATTTCTTCAGAAGGTTGATGTGGTAGAGCTGCTCGGTTCTTCTCCGTCCTGGTTGGCGACGCGTAAGTAACTGGCCCAATCTTCTCCAGCACCGTGTAGGGCCCCTGCCAGGTGGCCAAGAACTTGCAAGCAGCATTGGGGACTAGAACCATGACTCGATCTCCGCCTGGAACTCCCGTGGTTGGGCTGCCCGGTTGTAGTGGCGCTGTTGAGCCTGCTGCGCCTTTTGCAAGTGTTCCCGGACTAACGGCATGACCCGGTCGATCCTTTCCCTCATCTGCTTTACGTGCTCTACCACCGAGCGATGGGCTGCCGGCTGTTGCTCCCAGGCCTCTTTCGCCACATCCAGGAGGCCGCGGGGTTGCCGGCCAAAGAGGAGCTCAAAGGGGGTGAAGCCCGTGGAGGCCTGGGGAACTTCGCGGATCCCGAAGAGGACGTAGGGGATCATGAGGTCCCAGTCACGTCTGTCCTCCGCGACCACGCATCTCAGCATCTGCTGAGTTGAAGCGTTCAACCAATCCGTCGGTCTGGGGATGGTAGACGGTGGTCCTCAGCTGTTTCACCCGCAACAGCCGGCAGAGGTCAGCCATTAGCCGGGACATAAAGGGGGTACCCTGATCGGTCAGAATCTCTGCTGGGATGCCGACTCGGCTGGAGAGCAGGAAGAGTTCCTGGGCGATGGCCTTGGCGGTGGCCTTTCGGAGAGGGACTGCCTCTGGATACCGGGTGGCATAGTCGACAATCACCAGAATGTGTTCATGTCCCCGGGCAGACTTAGGCAACGGCCCCACAAGGTCCATCCCGATGCGCTCGAAGGGCACCTCGATGATGGGCAGCGGTATCAGCGGGCTGGGGGGAGGCGTCCTGGGTGATGTCACTTGGCAGGTCGGGCAGGCTTGGCAGAACCGCTTCGCCGGCTTCTAACCCTGGCCAGTGGAAGCGGTCGCGGATCCGTTGGATGGTGTTCACGGCTCGAGGTGCCCTGCCAAGGGATGGGAGTGTGCCAACTCCAGCACGGTCTCTGTCTTTGTGCGTGGCACCACCAACAATAATTTTTCCTCCCCCCTTCGCTGAGCGACACAATAGAGCAGGCCGTTTGGACGACGAAATGCGGGAGAGGGTGGGGGCCAGGCTGAGCGTCCTTGCCTTCAATGACCCGGACCTGTGTCCAGCAATGCTTCAGCCTGTCGTCCTCGCGTTGTTCCTTCCCAAACGAGCCCCTCCGTCACCTGTTGGAAGACATCATAGAAAAGGTTAGGATTTTGGGAGGGGACTCACCATCTCTCCCGCTGTCCGAGGCCAAGAGGACGGGCGCTGACGAGGTCCTTTCCTGGGCCTCCGTCTCCGCGGTCCCCTCGGGGCTGGCAGGCTGCATGGTCGTGGCCAGCAGGCGGTCAAACCCGGCCAGTCTCTCCCGATCAGTACGGGCACGGGAAGGTCTTTCACGACTCCAACTTCCACGGGCCAGGTGCCAGGAGTGGCAGAAATATTCACCCTACGGGCGGAACTTGTCGTGTATCCCGTGGACACATGTTATGGGGAGGAAGGTTTTATACTCCATACGCGAGCGAGAACAAGAGACTGCACCAGGCTGACCACACTGCCGGAATCCAGGATGGCCCGGAAGGGCTTTCCGTTGATCTTCACGTCCACCTCTGGAGCTCCAATCGGCAGATCGCGGTGCACAATGCAGCCCACCCGCCAGGTTCGAGCGGTAAGTGCGGGAGCCTCTGTCGGCATGGGCTCGTCCAGCGGGAGGGACCGCCGGCCTGCTTATTGGTCGCTGGGTGCCCTCCGGCGCGCGTCGCTCCTGAACCACCCTTCGGGAAGCGGCACTCGCTCCCCAGCATCCCGACGTTGGGCTGCATCCGCCAGCTCTATAGCCTCCACAAGCTCCAAGGTGGTGGTTGGATGCCTCATCCCAACCGCCTGACGGTGAGAACGGGAAGGGCCCGGAGAAGGCGGTCGATCACTACGCTGCCCGCAACCTGACTGGCCGATGGGGTGCCTTCCAGCAGCCAGTGTTGCGCGAGCCGTGAGGTCGGCGGCCTGGGCACGGGCTGGCAGACGGGTTTATACTCCCACTCATAGAAATACTGGGCAGCACAGATAGGGGATAACCCCAGGCGGGCCAAAATCTCCTTCTTGACCTCCGCATACTGATCGGCGGAGGTGGTGGGAAGAGCGAAGTATGCCTGCTGAGCTTCACCTGTCAATAGGGGAGCCAGTATCCGTGCCCATTCGTCCGGATGCCACCCTTCAGAGGTTGCCGTTGCTTCAAACATTTGTAAGAAGGCTTCCACATCATCATGAGGGGTCATCTTGGGGAGTAATTTAGCGGCTTGCACTCGGGGGTCCGGCAGCAGAACGCGTTGAGCGGCGGCGATGCGGAGAGCCGCGAGCCCCTGCTCCGTCTCTCCTTGACGGGTGGCGAGGTGCTCAACGATCTGTTGCTGGCGGATGCTAACCTCGGTGAGTCGCTGGAGGATTTCATCCATGTTAGGGGAGGAGCGCTCGCCTGTGACAGAAAACCGGAGACACAAAAACAACAGAAAAAAGAAAAAAAGGTCAGGTGACGCAGATCGCTTGTCAGTGATTCCTCACGAATATGCCCGCATTCTCCACCAGTGTCACGGGGTGAGGAATCACACGACAAGGGTTGCAATGTAGTGGCCCCGAAGGGTGGATTTATTGTGAGGGAAGGGTAGTGCAACAAGGGAAACAGTCTACGTGGGTGCTCCGGTGCGGTGAGTGCCTTCTTCCTCTTTCCCGGTGTAGCAAATCCGTGGGGTGCTCTCATGAGGGGCCGGTCGGTCATACGCTGCTGTCTGTAGGCAAAGAGAGAGGGCAAGTTAGTGCTCAGTCTCCTGGAGAAGTCTCTCTCTGTGGCAGGGCTTGCGTGGCTTATATAGCCGGCCTGTGATGAGCCGCAGCTGTGACCGATCAGCCAGTGATGAGGACGGACAGGTGTTCCTCACTTGTTTCCAGGGCGACGCTGATGAAGCTTCGGGACGCTCGTCACAATATATATTCAGAGAGACCCTGACTAACACTGTATTAATTGTCTAGCCATTTTACTGTATAGTTTTGAAGAAAACTAAAAGCAAACTCACCACACACAACAAAATGCGTCCTAGCACTTGCACTGTGTCCCATTTTCCAACACTCATAAAAAGTGTTCCTTTATAGGTTAGCTCATTCTTTCAAATGATATATATTCAGAGTGACCCTGACTATTACTGTATTAATTTTCTAGCCATTTTACTGTATAGTTTTGGAGAAAACTAAAAGCAAATTCACCACACACAACAAAATGCGTCCTAGCACTTGCACTAAGTCCCATTTTCCAACACTCATAAAAAGTGTTCCTTTATAGGTTAGCTCATTCTTTCAATTGATATATATTCAGAGTGACCCTGACTATTACTGTATTAATTTTCTAGCCATTTTACTGTATAGTTTTGGAGAAAACTAAAAGCAAATTCACCCCACACAACAAAATGCGTCCTAGCACTTTCACTAAGTCCCATTTTCCAACACTCATAAAAAGTGTTCCTTTATAGGTTAGCTCATTCTTTCAATTGATATATATTCAGAGTGACCCTGACCGTTACTGTATTAATTTTCTAGGCATTTTACTGTACAGTTTTGGAGAAAACTAAAAGCAAATTCACCCAAAACATCAAAATGCATCCTAGCACTTGCACTGTGTCCCATTTTCCAACACGCATAAAACGTGTTCATTTATAGGTTAGCTCATTCTTTCAATTGATATATATTCAGAGTGACCCTGACTATCACTGTGGTCATTTTCAATGCATTTTACTGTATAGTTTCACAGAAAATTAAAGGCAAATTCACCCCATACATTCTTGCACTTGGATCATTTCTTTACATTCAAGTTCAAGTTCAAGTTCAAGTTGAGCTTTATTGTCATTCTGCTACATGTGTGGACATATAGTGGAACGTAATGACATATAGTCATTTTCAAGCACTATACACACAATGACTTCTTACATTTTACATTCAAACACTCATCAAAATATTTTCTTCATAGCTTAGTTAATTCTTCCTATTGACATTTATTTAGAGTGACCCTGATTATCACTATCTTAATTTTCAAGGCATTTTACTGTATAGTTTTGGAAAATAATAAAAGCAAACTCACACCAAACATCAAAATCCATTGTTACATGCATTATCTCCGCATATTCCAACACTTATAAAATAGTATTTGAGTCATGACAAATTCACCCCTAACATCAAAGTCCATTCTTGCACTTACACCATTCCTCATTTTCAAGCACTCAGAAAAACTTTCCTTTTACAGGTTTGTTCATTCTGTCAATTGAAATGTATTCAGAATGACCCTGACTGTCTTAATTTTCAAGCCATTTTACTGTATAGCTTTGATGAAAATGTAAGACAAACTCACCCCAAAAAACAAGTCCATTCAAGCACATACACCATGCCTCATTTTCAAGCACTATACACACAATGACTTCTTACATTTTACGTTTCACTGTCATTTAATGTAGTGAATACCTTCTTTTTAACCATAAGAACTGATTGTGTTCATAATCCATTTGAGAAGTACACTGTAAAAAAAAAAAAAAAGAAGTTGAGCGAACTTAAAACATTTTTTACCAGCTTCAGCAGATTTTTGAGTTTGCTCAACTTGTTTTTGTGGGAGATTCTCAAATTTTTGTTGTATAAACTTAAAACAACAAGTTGAGAAAACTCAAAAATCTGCTCAAGTTTTTTGCCTTAAAATTTTAAGTTGGCTCAAAAAAAGGTTGAGCCAACTTAAAAAATTTTTTTTATTTTTTTACAGTGTAGTTATTTGTGTCCATGGTTAGTAATTCCTCACCTTCAGTTTAATTTCTTATATCTACGTTTTTATTGCCCTGTCAGTTTCGTTTTTGGTTGTTGGTTGTTGTGTTTGTTTATGGTGATATGCCAGCAAAGCTGTTTTTTTTTTTTGTTTGTTTGTTTTTTATTATTGTTTATCTTAATCTTCAGGCTATTGAATAAAACTGGAATTCCTCACTTCTCCACTTGACTGAATCATTACAATTATTTGGTACTGAGATTAACTGTTTAATTATCTATTTAAATGAAAATCTATACAATGAGTGGCAAATCACAGGGATAGGGAAAGACAGTTGATAACACAAAGAAAAATAAAAGTGATGCAGTGTTATATCCCTGTTTGAATATGTTCACACTTTTATAAATTTTTTGCTTTTGTTATTACAGAAAACAACTATGTGCGTCTTGAAGAACAACGGCACTTTCAGCATACTATTGTACTCATGTGCAACCCATCAGACTGCACAACAGTGTCTACTGTGGCTTTAGCACCTGCGGATATTTATTGACTCTCTGCTGCACACTAATGCACATGCCTAATAAAATCATATTATCACAATTTGTTTGTGTTTAATTGTTTTAACTCTTTCCTACTTGTTTCACTTCTGTTTCAGTTTTTTTTTATAACCATTTACTATGTGTAAGTAAGTTGTGTTTTTTTTAGCATGTGTGCTTTGCAGGGTTATTATTAAGGATTACTGATAAACTACTCTTGTTTGATTTAAGTTCATTTTTTTTCCTCATTAATGTACACACAGCACCCCATATTGACAGGAAAAACACAGAATTGTTGACATTTTTGCAGATTTATTAAAAAAGAAAAACTGAAATATCACATGGTCCTAAGTATTCAGACCCTTTGCTTTGACACTCATATATTTAACTCAGGTGCTGTCCATTTCTTCTGATCATCCTTGAGATGGTTCTACGCCTTCATTTGAGTCCAGCTGTGTTTGATTATACTGATTGGACTTGATTGGGAAAGCCACACACCTGTCTATATAAGACCTTCCAGCTCACAGTGCATGTCAGAGCAAATGAGAATCATGAGGTCAAAGGAACTGCCTGAAGAGCTCAGAGACAGAATTGTGGCAAGGCACAGATCTGGCCAAGGTTACAAAAAAAATTCTGCTGCACTTAAGGTTCCTAAGAGCACAGTGGTCTCCATAATCCTTAAATGGAAGATGTTTGGGACGACCAGAACCCTTCCTAGAGCTGGCCGTCCGGCCAAACTGAGCTATCGGGGGAGAAGAGCCTTGGTGAGAGAGGTAAAGAAGAACCCAAAGATCACTGTGGCTGAGCTCCAGAGATGCAGTCGGGAGATGGGAGAAAGTTGTAGAAAGTCAACCATCACTGCAGCCCTCCACCAGTCGGGGCTTTATGGCAGAGTGGCCCGACGGAAGCCTCTCCTCAGTGCAAGACACATGAAAGCCCGCATGGAGGACTCCAAGATGGTGAGAAATAAGATTCTCTGGTCTAATGAGACCAAGATAGAACTTTTTGGCCTTAATTCTAAGCGGTATGTGTGGACAAAACCAGGCACTGCTCATCACCTGTCCAATACAGTCCCAACAGTGAAGCATGGTGGTGGCAGCATCATGCTGTGGGGGTGTTCTTCAGCTGCAGGGACAGGACGACTGGTTGCAATCGAGGGAAAGATGAATGAGGCCAAGTACAGGGATATCCTGGACGAAAACCTTCTCCAGAGTGCTCAGGACCTCAGACTGGGCCGAAGGTTTACCTTCCAACAAGACAATGACCCTAAGCACACAGCTAAAATAACGAAGGAGTGGCTTCACAACAACTCCGTGACTGTTCTTGAATGGCCCAGCCAGAGCCCTGACTTAAACCCAATTGAGCATCTCTGGAGAGACCTAAAAATGGCTGTCCACCAACGTTTACCATCCAACCTGACAGAACTGGAGAGGATCTGCAAGGAGGAATGGCAGAGGATCCCCAAATCCAGGTGTGAAAAACTTGTTGCATCTTTCCCAAAAGACTCATGGCTGTATTAGATCAAAAGGGTGCTTCTACTAAATACTGAGCAAAGGGTCTGAATACTTAGGACCATGTGATATTTCAGTTTTTCTTTTTTAATAAATCTGCAAAAATGTCAACAATTGTGTTTTTCTGTCAATATGGGGTGCTGTGTGTACATTAATGAGGAAAAAAAATTATCTTAAATGATTTTAGCAAATGGCTGCAATATAACAAAGAGTGAAATTTAAGGGGGTCTGAATACATTCCGTACCCACTGTATATATATGTATGTGTGTGTGGTTATAGATAGATAGAGAGTTGTTTTTTTTTTTTTTTTGTTTGTTTTTTTTTTATGTTTGGCTTAGTGTTATGTTAGAATCATTACTATCCTGTTATACCTTTTGTTCTTTAATATTTTGAATTGTTTTTAGCTTTATTTTTTGTTTTTCATTTAAATAAGTTTTGAAATTTTGTTGTATGCATTTGTCATTTTTATTTAATTTATTTATTTTTAAAATGTGTATAGGTAGTATTTATAAAGTTTTAGCTTTTATTTTTGGATCTGTTTTTAGTTGTTTTAATACTACATGTTAGTACAAGCAAGTCACATTGGAAAAAAGCGTCTGCTAAATGACAATAATAATAGTTTAAAAATTACATATTTTCATTTGCATATATTGTGAAATGTCATAACACCGGTTACATAATGACTATCCAACCATCTGTCTGTAATTCAGTATTTATAAATCTCTTGGTTACATTGCATAGGTTGTACTGCAGTTTTCTGAAAATCAAGCTTTCTGTGCAATAACAATAAATAGAAAAATAAAAGGAAAACTCTAAAAATATGTTGTTCCAATCAAAACATGATAGTTTTGAACTACAAAGATAAGGTACACATTTCTAATCAGTGTATTTTACAGGGTGCAAGAATCAAATTAATTTAGCCAGGTCAATGTTTTCCTTTAAATGCAATCAAATCTAACTTTCCAGATGTCCTCTTAATTGCAAGTGTTTTATGTCATTGTTTTATTAGCTTTTTTAACACTTGTTTGAAACTTACATACTCTACTTTACAGTATAAAACGTTTTTTCTGTGTTTAGCATACAACTGAACTGCAATTTTTTTAAATATATTATATATATATATACATACACACACACACACTTTACTGGCCTTTTTTATTGACCTTTACTGGCTACTTTTACTTTGTATGTGTATGTAACCTGAGAACCCCATTGCTAAAAAGGATCCAATTTGACAGGTAGTCACGTTTCCAAGACAGTGATAGGCTTTCACATGCTGTCAATCACTTTTTTTTTCTGTGACGGCCTGGGGTCCGTTAGAGTATCGATAAATACTCGATTGTTGATAGCGATTGTTTTAAAAAGTACTTAATCTAAAAGACATTTCTGTCAGTTGCGTTGCCAGACTGCTTGTGAATTGCCAATTCTTCGCATGAAGGTGCTGAAAATTATGCACAAACAGGATGAGCAATCCAAGGCACAGGTAATCATGCAATTAGCCAACAAGATATATAGCCGACTTTAAATATATATATATATATATATATATATATATATATATCGGCATTAACTTTTGTCAAGTTTAGTTGCTATTTAACCAATAACAATTAGGCCATGATACCTATAAAAATAGGCTATATTTCATTAAAAAAAATACTACGTTAGGTTAGCGATTTATCTTAATGTTATCGTTGGTATTGGTGATAGGTTTCATCAAACATTTGTACAACTCAGTTCGGTTCGAAAGAGATAAGATTCTATAGCCTACAGTATTTATAATGCAGAACATATATGACGCAACTATGTGGACACATATGATTTATATGTGCACATATATGAACACATATGATGCACAAATTAGTGCACACAAAGCATGTAATTACTGAAGAACTGATTGTACAATTACAGGCAGTAATAAACTTGATTGCCAAATAATCTGTTTTTGAAACAAACAATGAAAAAGTCATTATTTGTTCATTTGATTGGCAATAAAAAAAAATATTTGTAAATTAAATGCAATTGCAAAGAAAATATAAATGAATTGTTAATAAATCAATTCACAAGCTCAAAATATAACTTATGTCCATCCCACCATTATTCATTGTTTGACCTCGTTTTACCAAAGTACATGGAATTGCTAAATAGAGAGGCTAAAAGTAGAAGCTAATTGACTATAGCTAATAGAAAAACAGCAGGAAATGGAAAGGCAAATGGGAAACATAATTGCCCTTATGCCTGAATAAACCTCCATTCGTAGTTCTGTTTGTGAATCCATTTTTTTCTCTTTCTTTCTAAATTGCATTTTTTACATTTTCAAATTTACAATTTTATTTATGAATTCATTCATGTATTTTTATGTTGATGATCTACTCATTGAGTGTTTTATGTAGTTCTTGTAAATTCCTTTGTAATATTACCTTCTTTTTTTTTTTTTTTGATGCATTAATATTTAATTTATTCGTTAATTGTTTTCTGTATTAGTCTTTTTTATTGGCTATTCAGAGATCAAATAATACATCACTTTTTTCTTTTGTCTTTATATAATGAATTGTATATAGTAAAGTTTATTAATGCCTATTTTTGTATTGTACAATTAGTTCTTAATTAATGGAATGCTTTTTAACTATTTCTGTGAGACAACTATTTCATGTAGGTCATCTAGTGTCCCAGTCGTAAAATGGCACTTTTAAAAATATATTTTTGCAGAACAAAGACACAAAATTATCTATTCTCTGCATTCAATGCGTTTTATTTATTTATAAAATTTTTTTTACTGTTTTTAGTGGAAATAAATTAAGACTAATTTTACATTACAATCATTGGTAAAAATATTAAATTTACAGTTAGAAAAATATGTCAAAATCACATAAAACACTGCATATATCATCTTTATATCTTATTCAAATTAAATGATATAAAAAATCGTTTGAATGTTATTTTTGGATGAAAAAGTATGAAGGAAGTCCTTTTTAGCTCCAGGTTACATTTGACACGGTCCAGAGGATTAGGGGGCTAAATATGAGCCATCAATTATAAATGAGCCACGGCATAGAGGCATGCGCCATGGATTGCATGGATTTTGTGGTTTGTTTAAAGGTCTGTGTGTTTGTGTGTTTATTTCAGGACCTGCACCTTCACCACCTTTGGAAAGGCAAGTATTACACTTAACTTAATATTGTAGATTTGTGTGTTTCCTAAAAAAAATGTTTTTTCTCGATTTTATGTCATTTTAAAGTCAAGGAGAATTCCCAAAAGCCTGGAACAAATCTTATTAAGCATTGACAAATTTGCTAAACCTGGGTCCAATATAAAGGACTACAGTGTTTATGATGATGCTGATTTATGGGGAGATGTCTGCAAAGACTTGGAAGTGCCCAACACATTTGCAAATCGGGTAAAAATCCGTAAAGCCACTGCACATCTTTGGAAGGTATTTTCCCTTTTGTAATAAAAAACCCCATTTAAATTCCATTTAATCATTAGTTAGGGTTTACATTGTGTTGCTGATCATGTCTATTTTCAGGGCTCCTGGGACATTTTCACAAAAGATTTAAAGGATGACAGTTCTCGTGCTGAAAAAGAGTCTGAATCTTCAGGTGAAAAGGCTTTAAAAATAATGACAAAGTTAAGAATAAAAGACTTTCTAAACTCTAAAATGTACTGTACAGTGTTTATAAATATACCTTCTAAAATGTAAAATAACAATATGTTACTCATGACAAGGTTAAACAGTTACCATGAAGTTATTTTTTTAACTTTTCTTCATCAGGAAACTTCAGAGATCAAGAGTGGCTCAAAAGAGAGACATGATCATGATGTTGAGAACAGACCTTGTGGAGAGCGAAAGTCTTCCTTGGTAATTTGTCTGTCAGTTCATTCAGAAGGTTTACTATAGTGACTGTGCCATATTTTCTACGATCTGAAAAAAATACAAATTATTGTTAAAGGTTACACTGCATAATTATCTAGATAGTGTGCATTATGTAAAATGAGACCCACATGTTAACTTACAGATTTCAGATCCAATCTTCTCATTCAAAAATTATTTGAAAGACAATAATTGCACTTTGTAATACTTAATAATAGATTAGGCTATATTTTCAATTCTTATAATTAACAAAATCAGATTATTATTCTTTTTGCTGGCACCGTCTCAAAGGAGCCACCTCAAAAGTTTTAAACTATAGAAGCAGTTTAGCTTTGACTGGTTTTGCACTGTTGCTTAAAATGCTTTTTAATTGCACCTTTGTAAATATTAGGATGGAAGTGATGTGGGAGACTGGGAGTCTCCACTTTTGGAGCAAGACAATGAATGTTCATTTTCTTTTGAAAAGGTAAACTTCTTCCTTTTTTTTTTTTTTTTTTTAAATAACCTTCCCTTTGTAGGTTACATGTGTATTTATTTCAAATTATTTTACACTGTCACCTACAGGACGCATTGCCTGAAAGTGATGCTGCAATCACAAGTCATCTGGTAAAGCCTGAGACTCAACAGCTAGAATGCAAATCAGCGTTTCCTGATCAGAAGGTATTTCTGTATATATTATAGTAAGACTATAAAATTTTACCTGAGAAGTAAAAGATAAAATTGACCTGTTCAATATTTATTTATTATTAAGGGTTTACTTTGTGTTGATGTTTATGTGTGTATTCAGGGCTCCAGTGAGAATTTGACAACAGCTTTAAAAGAAAGTCCACATGCTGAAAAGGAGTCTGAATCTTCAAGTCAAAAGGTAGTTATATTGCATATATATTTTTACAAACAGCTCAGTTTTTGCTTAAGTAAGGAAAAAAATATTAAAAGAATATATATCAATATCCTGTCACAACCAAAACATAGCAGTTTGATATGAAAAAGTAGAGATATTACATGAAAATTTACAATTATTCAAATTATTTAATGGGAAAAACAATGTGATTAAAAAAGTAACTCAAGAAATAGCACTAATTATTTTTTGCTACCTTTGCCTCAAAATGTGCACTATCTTTGAGAAATGTGAAACTGTCACACATATAACATACTGTACATTTCAATGTTACAGGTTCATTTACAGAAAGGTTCCATTACAGAAAAGGAAACTAGTAATTGATAAAAAAAAATAAAAAAAATACAATTAATCTGTTTAATAGTAAAGGCCTGCATATCTATTTCAATCCAAACATATCATTGGAATTATTTTTGTGTTACAGGACAATGACAAGGAATCTGACTTGGCTGAATCAACTTACATTTCTACAGAGAGCAGTGAGGCAGAAGATAAATTCTTTAGATGTAGTTTGCCACAGGAGCCATGTTTCTTTTTTATTGACAAAAAAGAATGGCAAGACCTGAGAAAGCATCAGAAAGGAAGATGTTTTCAAGGATTACAGTGGACAAACGTAATTGCAAAGGGAATAAGGTCAATTCACCCATACTGCAGTTTTGGTTTCAAACGCCACAGTGTCAAAACCCAGCAGTCACTAAAAAACATCCCCTATTCAAATGCACTGGCTACTGCCGGTTTGAAGATTGCCCTGTTAATGTTACTGTGGAAGTCACAGATGAGGTCACCCTGAAGACTGCTGTGCTGTTCACAGGAGGAGATGTTTGCCACAGTACCACTGAACTAAAAGGGAGGCCAGTGCGTACAGATGCACGTACTTCTACTGGAGAAACTCTGGAAAGCAAACTACCCAGAAGTGTTTATTTGGATTCCATGCAAAAACTCCCAGAGATGGTGATGCAGTCTGGGTGCAGAGATGAAGCACCAACAAAAGAGGTTCTGAAAACAATTTCATGGAGCCAAAGACAACTGAAAAGACCACATTCAAATGAACTTCTGAGTCTCCAAATGCTAATTAATGAACAGAAGGGCTCAGACAATGAAGTCCTCCAGAGAGTCATGATGCACCCGAAGGGCATAATGCTGTGGTCAAAGAAAACGCAGTCAGTGTTTTACAAAAGGTGCAAGGAAGACATTGTCTATCTGGATGCAACTGGAAGTATAATTCAGAAAGGAAGCTCCACAAGTCCTCCATACTATGTGTATGAATTAGTTGTGCGTAATCCTTCCAAGGGGGCATCTCCTCTTCCAGTTGCAACCTACCTAACTTGTGACCATACCACAGCGTCTGTCACATACTTTTTGCAGGCGTTTCAAACTGACATGATGAAGCTGTATGGGAAAAAGGCAGTCAAAAGGCCAATTATGATCATTTGTGATGGCTCCCTTGTGCTTCTAAATTCTATTTCGTTTACATTCTGCAAACTAAGTCTGGAGGATCTTCTGCAGAAGTACTTTGAAGTCATCACTGGCCAATACCAGGCAGAAAAGTTTGATCTTCCCATCCTTCACAGATGCTTAAGCCACATAATAAAAAATGCAAAGGATCTGTGCAAAAAACAGTAGGTCTTTTTTGGAAGGGATAGTAGTTTAAAGTTTATAGTAGTTTAAAACTAATTTAGCTTTTTCTTGCTGTCATTGTAGTATGCAAAGACATTACAAGCTTGGAATGCACACTTTTGGGCTCCTTGCATGTTCAACCAACCTGAACCAGATGGATGAGGTGCTTCTCAGTGCCACAGTTGTGTTCTGTAGTCCCTGCAGTGGAGACAATGTGGCAAAGCATTACAACAACTTAGTAGTTCTTATGCAACAAGTGGGAAAACTGGAATTGGAGGAACAAAACATTGTTGCTGAGGACTACAAGGTAATTAACACAGTGTGAGTTCTATTCATGTAGAATATTGACAGTAGACAGCCATGCAGTATGGTCTTATGTTGGAATCTCTGACTTGATCTGCTGTGGATTTTTTAGAGGACATCACATTTGCAAAAATGTGTGTTTTCCATCATGTACATGAAGACAAGCATGACAGTTAAATACTTTTTTTCAGGATGTGTCTTACATCTTGCTTAATGCTTCTATGGAGTAGCTGTCACAAAATTTGATGCTGAATTATTAAGTCATTCTGTTTATTTGCACAAGTATAACAGTGTATTATATGTGCATACAATTCGAATGTCTTCACAAAATCACTGAAACATTTCATTTATGTTTTAAATACTATGGCAAACTATAAAAAGTAGTGTGCTAGTACATATACATTAATATTTCATTGTATAAAATTGAAAATATTTCTTTCCAGAATGATGTGGGAACCACAGCTCTCGAGAGCCACTTCCAGCAGGTAATAGAGAGAGCACCTCTTGACCTTGATGGCGAAGAAAACAATTATCATACTCCAGCATTCATTGCAAGATTGGCCAAGTACTTCCTCCCACATGCAACTCTGTGGTCTGGTCTGATGCTAGGTAGGTTTCATGAGTCTTTTCTAAAGTCATTATTGATGATAACAAATATATATATATATATGTGTGTGTGTGTGTGTGTGTACCTACTTAACCATATTTTGGGGACAAATTTGTACCCAAAAGTGAGCTAAACCTGACAAAATCTCCAAAAACCTCCCTTTGGGGACGTCCTCATTTGTAAAACCAGTTTAAAAATAAAGTAAACAAAGGTTTTTTTAAATTGTAAAAATGCAGAAAGTTTCCTGTAAGGGGTAGGTTTAGGTGTAGGGTTGGTGTAGGGCAATAGAAAATATGGTTTGTACAGTATAAAAACCATTACGCCTATGGAATGTCCCCATTTAGATAGCTAAGTAAACATGTGTGTGTGTGTGTGTGTGTGTGTGTTTTTGTGACAAATCAGGACATTTGTATAATGACAAGGGTATGACATAGGTATTACAAGGAGAAGGTCCTCACTTTTCAAAACACTTATAAATCATACAGAATGGAGTGTATTGAAAATTTGAAATAGCAGAAAGTCTCCTGTAAGGGGTAGGTTTAGGTGTAGGGTTGGTGTAGGGCAATAGCACATACAGTTTGTACAGTATAAAAACCATTACGCCTATGGGATGTCCCCACTTTACACAAAAATGAACGTGTGTGTGTTTGTGTTTATTTATTTATATATATATATATATATATATATATATATATATATATATATATATATATACCTACTGTCATCTAATTTTACTATCACATAATTTTTAGGTGATATTGGCCGTCATGGTACAGGCTCAGCATACCAGCATTTCAGCAAGATTTATAAAGAAGTCAGTCAGTCCAATAAACAGGTAACAACTGATGATTAATTTTAATAGTTTGTTGATAAAATGCCAAAATTGTGCATTACTTTGTTTCCTTAAATAACTATATTTTTTTCTTATTACTTCAGAACTTTACACAAGACAATCGAACACAGGGCATTATGGAAAAAAGCCAATGGGACCTCAAAAAAATCAGGTTCCAGAGAAGGAGACTGACACGACTGGATGACTTTGTGCTGATATATCAAAGGATGCATGATGCACAGCTCCGTGAATATGAAGACACAGAAAGATCAAGAAAGAAAGTAAGGATTTTTTCCAATTTACAAACATTGTTAATGCAATGTTCCATAATTATAAACTCAAGGTGCTAGATTAAACATTTCCCAACAATGCATATACTAAATCTCTTCCAGTTGTTTCGAGTGGAAATGGAACAGTGGAAAAAGAAAAGTCAGAAGCGTAAAGGAGTATACGTTTCTCCACTAGTGAAGGGTCTGCCTTTCAAAGATGTGAGAAGCAAGATACTTTTATACTTTTAATTATAGTGTATAATAATGATGATAATAATAATAATAATAATAATAATAATGTCTGTTTTTGTATAGTTATTTTTTTTAAATCAATTACATATTTGCTTATAAATGTGATATATATATATATATATATATATATATATATATATATATAATTTTGGTGTGTGTTTGTCAGGAGAAGTCTTCAAAGGCACCCCAGAAGTACTTAAGGAAAAACAAGAAGTTGTGATCCAAAATC